>NC_056744.1:555373484-555495984 GCF_019279795.1 Protopterus annectens | reverse complement strand
TCTGTCAGAAATGTGCCTCTGTCTGGTTTACTGGACAGTAGAGACTGTTAATTTGATCGGCTACTCCGTCTGTCCGAAGATATGTAAATATCTTGCATTGTGAAAAACTCTTCATTATTTTAGTAAAAAATAATGTGAATATTTTTGCAGTAGTTTTGTTTTGTTTTGGTATACATTTCAAAGGCACAAGTATAGACACATTCAAATGTGAGGTTAATTAGCAGGCTGCCATAGTTAAAAACACTTTTACTAATTAAATAATGTTAATGCACCAAAGTGTATATTTTATGAGCAGTCAGATCATGTAATATTTATATGAGGAATGAACTTGGTTCCCTGCAAAAATATTTTAAACAAAACAAAACCTATTTTATGTTCATTTCACTGCTGTCATAAAGCTCACACTTATACATAAATAATAGTTTAAATATATAGAGCGTGTTATTTCTTATATTTAGCGTGGCAGGACTAGCCATTTGCTGGTGTAAACATTTGCTCTTGATGATAGTCACTGATGAAGTGACACTCCGATCCCGTGTGCAAAAAATGGGAAAAAAAGGGTTGTGGATGGATGGATGAATGGATGGATGTTTTTTTCCAGCAAATTTGTGTTGGACCTGTTGACATGTTTTTGGAAGTGCTGCAAGATGAAGAAACTAAACCCTTCCAAATATCATCCACAGACAAATTAAGACAAACTTTTAAGACCATGCTGAGAGCACTCACTGACCAGGAAGTGGGACAAATAGCTACCCTATATCCTTTTTACATATAGGTAATGCAAGAATCCTCTATTTCCTCCATTTGAGTTACTTTATGTTTAAAGAATAAGAGGGCTCTTATCTTAAATTGTGACGTGGGACTTTGAATGCAATTTTCATGATGTGTCTTGTGGAGTTTGGACTGAATTTCTGGACTATACATAGAGATCTCATGATGATGTTCTTAGCATCCACACAAGCACAACAGCAACAAAAGATCTGGTATTACAAGGCAGACCTCATTTAAGAAATCTATTCCCTGTGAGTTTCTTACAAATGCTAAATGAGTCTAAACATCAGAACTAGAGTTTAGCATATTCTTATCAAGTAGCAGTAGCAGTATTATTAGTAGAAACAGTTACAGTTGCAGTAGCAGAAGTAGTTATAGTACTGGTAGTTGTAGCATTAGTAGCAATATCTGCAGGCAGCATGGTTAGCACAAGTAGTAGTAGTAGCAATCGCATCAAATAGCTCTTAGCTATTGTTTTTGTAAATAATATCTCTTAAAATTATTTGCTGTATATTTCCTGTGTAATTATCTATGAACTGCACGTTTGATCTTACAAAAAGTATTGATCGTTTTTGTTTATTTCAAGAAAGCGTTATTATTCACTTTCAAAAGCTCAAAGTTGGTGTTCTATTACGTATTACTAAAAGGCCATGTGTACACCTTGTGACTTAAAGATGGTCTCCACTGTACAAAAAGTGATGGGTCTGGATTCATGAACAGCTATTCTCCATGCTGCTACTGCGTGAATGTTGCGCAATGATACTCACACGATTGCTCGCTATTTTATATTAATTAAATGGCTCTATATGTCATGTACATCCACCAAACAAAGGTAAACAGGAGACTATGCAAGTTAAAGCATAACTAACTGAATTTCATGCTAATTAACCAATCCAAGATGGCATAGCAATTGAGGAAGCTATTAAGTAATTGTGTAGACTCGGTGCAGCTCTTTGCCATGAACGCCAAAACCTGTTATAATAGTGGCACCATCAAAACTTAGGAAAAAAGCAATGTTAGGGGCTTCTGCTGCTTGCTCTAATGTGTATGTGCAACAGGCTCAAATCTATGCTGCTGCTGCTTGTGATGATCAACCTCATCTGAGGAGAAGGAGTGTGTTCAGACCCCATTTAACATATCATGGACTACATAATATTGAAGTATTAGAGTGATACAGGGTTGATAGGAAAACACTACAGTAATGCTACAACCTCTGATGCCTCCTCCCCAGACCAATGGGAAATTTAGGAGAACCTGCACCACAGGAAGCTAAGGTGTGTGTACCATTAAAGATATTAGCTACTGGTACATTCCAGAGATCCACAGAGGATATACTAGAGTGTAACAAACCTCAGCCTCCAGAATATTGTGCCAGTGTCATAATGCTATCCTAGAACATGCAAATGAAAACATCTGTTTTCCACACACACACCAGAGGAGACATCAAGAACAATGCAAGAACTCTGTGCTGTAGCACACTTACCTGAAATTTTGAGGGTCATAGAGTGCAATCACGTAGAAATGAAAATTCCACCTGGTGAACTGGGAAAGGCATACATCAACAGGGTGGGGTTCCACTCAACCAGCTGCCACATTGTCTGTAATGCCTGAGGGATCATCCTCAATGTCTGTGCAGGCACCCCATGCAGTTATCACGACTTGGTACACCTCACAGCTTTACACAAGGTTTGCTAGGGATGATATTCCACTCAGTCATCAACAGAGTGATGCAGGTTATGCCCTTGAACCATGGCTCATGACACCCATCAGAAATGCACACACACACACCCACAAAAAGATACAATGATGCCACACTCAAACTAGAAATGTTATAGTGCATGTGTTTGGCATGCTGAAGTCAAGTTTCTGCTGTCTAGACTCATCAGGGGTTGACCTGCTCTACGATCCTAGCACCTGCCCAGAAATTCTCAATCTGTGTCATGCTGCACAATCTCATCTTGATGAAATAGCTGTTAGCAGGACAGCAAAGGCCAGGACCACCCATTCCAGGACCAGAGGCAGCACCACCACCTACAGAATATACAGAAAAGGATTCTGAGGGAGAACCTCCAGCTGCAGGAGGAGCTGACAGACATAGGCGCGCACAATATGCCCTTGTCCTGGCTAAGAGGCAAATGATAGCTCACACACTCACTACCTAAGACTCATAGGATAGCACACACATTCAGCAACTAAGAGGCAGCTGATCCCACACACAAACTCACCAGCTACAAGGCAAATGATAGCACACACACTCAACTCTGAAGGAATGCATTAAACAACCTAAGCACCTACAAATATTAAAACTGATATTAGCCAATGTCCACAAACTTTTCTTCCCCCATGTAATGGCTTTGTAGGGATAGCGTCAGACAGAGACAGCCTCAAAGCACATGACTTGAACCTACAGAAATGTCAAGGTAAGTGTGTAACCTATAGTATAGGAACACATGTGTAAAATAAATGTAACTGATATAGCTACATATGTTAGTCATAAATGTACTCAATCAGAACCAGCATGATGTGTCTACCAATGGCATTACTTGCTTATCGGAATGATATCTGCAATACGCAGCTATACATTGTGCACAATAACTGGCATCAAGCCAGTCACTCACTCACTGCACACAAAACAGTCCACATGGAAATTATATCAACAGTTTCACAATAACAGCAATAAGCAGAAATGAAATATCAGTGATCTGAATACATAAATTATAATACTAAGTGAAAATAAAAAGCTTCTGAAATGAGTATGTACAAAAACATACAGAACATTCTGATGTAATACATATGCATAAAGTCAACACAGTGAGAAAGACTCACTGAGCTATTCACTCTGTGCATCAGACATATATGCAGCCATAAGTCAAAAACAAATGAACAAAGGGCATAGCAGAATCATCATCAATTGTACACAGTGAGGGTGGGTAGCAATTCAGTAAAGTATGAAATATCTCAAGGCCACTAAAAGGAGAAGTATCCCAATCAACATTAAGGTTTGCTTAGGTTGCTTGTGTGTGAGTCTGAATGTTCAGTTTTTGCAAAACATGTCTGTCTGTGTCTCCATGCTAGCACTACATCCTGGTATGTCAGACAGGTGTGACCCATGAGTGGTAGACTTGTCAGTTCAGTTCAGTCTCATCATTACCAATGATGTGAACTGCCTCTGCCAGGAGTTACAGTACCACTTCCATGCCTCTGGTGCAAAGTAGAGGTGCTGCCTGAACATGAGCAATGTCTCTGGATGAGGTCTCTTCATGACTATGACCTGCACCACAACCTCTTGGCCTACAACATCTGGGTGTGCAACCCTTGATTACTGATAGACCAGTGGAAGTACTGCCACTACAGCAGTGGGATCTGGTATGGCCACATCTACTAACACTAAAGGATGTTGCAACTCTACAAACACATGGCTGCCAACTCTCCACTAGTAGTTGTTCCATCAAAGATACTACCTGATCCAGTGTGTCACTCATGCTATTCAAAGAGTCACCCACATGATTGAAGTAGTCACGCATGTCAGAATGTGCCATGTTTAGGAGACATGCTATCTGTTCTGAGGCCCTGGTGGAACATGCCTGTGCCTCCATGATGGCCCTATACATACATCTGGTGACATGTAGTCATATGCCAGCATCGTGGGTGGTGGAAAGTAGACCTCCTCTGAACACCTCTAGCAAACGTTTTGCGTAGAAACATGCCCTCATGATGGCTACAGGCAGACTCAAACAGCTCTGGAACTAGAGTAAGCACACTACCCCAATCAACTGCATCACCCTCAACCCATCCCATCTCTGAGGGCCCACTGAGAAAGTCTATGCATAGGCATACTGACTGTGTCAGAAATAAGGCCGGTGGATGTATGAGCCACAAAGTTAGTGTCAGACTGAACCTCTGCACCCTCTGACTGTGTCTCTATATTACCAGCATCATCATCAGAGTCTACCGATAGTCTGATATCAGGTGGCATGAGTTCAACACTGCCACTGTCACCTGTGATAATAACCTACAATCACAAGAAAGATAGAAATATTGACTGACAATTATCCAAACTGTGTTCTAAACACTTCTGTTAAAAAATTTCAGGTGCTAAAGGAACACAATACTTACTCTCTACTTAGACTTACATCTATGTAATAGTTATTAATCAAAGAATGTTTGTGTTTACTATGTGCAGATGGACTTTCAGATGGCAATTCTGGTGTCCCTGGGAAAAGAAGAAGGCAGTGGAAAGAAGGCTAATAAGCATCACAATGCAAATGATAAAAGAACAAGAGGCTAATAGTCTGCCTATCTTCCCCTTAAAAAATATCTCAGAATCAGTCAGACTGACCATGCCTCCCCAACATGATCTCTGTTGGACTCTGTCTCTTGCAGGATATACGTCTTAGTGTCTAGAGATGTACAAGAAGTAAAACATAAAGATGTCCAGAATGACAGTAAATGCCATATATATATATATATATATATATATATATATATATATATATATATATAGAGCATACCTAAAAATTCTTCTTGGGACATGCTTGGTGCCTGTCATCCATATCAGCACTAACACCAAGGAGTCTGTGTGACCACTCTTCTGAGCTGTTGAGATCTGTGGCAGTGGACAGGAACTGCTCAATTTCAATGAGTGTTGGTTCGGTAGCAGAACCACACCTTGTAGCCATCCAGTGTTGTGCTACCACAGCTGCCCTACTGTGTATTGCCATAATCATATCAGTGGCATGTTGCCGGACACGATTATAGTTCCTGGCATGGCTACCCACTGGATTTATGTTAACAACCACCTATTGCCATATGCTTTTCTTGACAGACATATCAACTCTGCCGCTGCCAAGCAGGAAAAATCCATGGTGCCATAAAGTTTCGATGATGACCTCCTTCTTTGCATCACTGAATAGTGTCTTGCATGGAACAAATGGTCTGTGTGCCATAATCATGTGTGACATGAAACAGAAAAAAGTGAAAACACATTTGTAGCACATACAGAAATTATTCTCCTCAAAAAATTGTGTGCATTCATCCTCAACACAATATAATTAAACACACGCCCCCAGATTCATGAAGCTTGCACCAGGCGCAGGCGTAGCATAGGTGGCATAACACCAAATATGTCCGCCGAGCGATTCAGGTACGAACCAATCCCATGTGCACTACCGGCGTACGCCAGAGCTATGCAGCCCTCGGGATAGGTATGCAAATCACCCCATGCGCAGTGTCGCACCATGCTAATGAAGGCATACAGTGATTCACGAAGTGGTGCAGGCATAGCACAAGCCCATGGAAATGTAAACCAAAAAAGACGGTTTACATTTTCCCAAACAGAACATCGGAGTTATGGAAGCGGACCACACACATGTATTACAAAGTTAACATATGCCAATGGAGAAATACACAGCCAATGGCACAAGAAAAGATGCACAACACCTAAAAAATGACATTTAATGTCATGTCCACAGTAACACACAGTACAACTGCAGGGCATGTGTGTGCAAGCAGGAATACAAAGGAAATATATAAAAATGGCAGAAAATCACAATGAAAGATAAATCAGGATTGCACCATAATATGCAATGGTAGGCATGGCACACCACAAGCAAGGTGCAAGGGTTGCCAGGGGCCCGCGACAGTGTTCGGCGCTGTAACTATGAATTAGTAGTCAATGCCATGCAAATGAGGCAGGTAATACTGAATCGCAAACGTCCTGCCAGATTAAGGATGTACCTGACGGCGCAGCGCTATAACACCGAGGAGTGTATCAAAGGTGATACATGACATCAGCAGAGGGTTGTGCCACCGCATCAGTAAGCACATTGGAGCAATGCAAATCTGGCCTGGCCGTTGCTAAGCAAAGCTGAAGGACAGGGGTGGGGAGGAGGGTATAGAACCATTTAGCTGAGAGCACACATGGTGCCCAAAAGCACATGTATACGGGGATGAACTCGTGCCCGAAACCCGGTAAGCGGATGCACACACCCGCGAACAATAGTACAAACAGGAAGGTTATGGGAAGAAAAGAAGGAAATGCCGAAGCAGGGTAATTGGCATAGTAATGAGCAATTAACACCAATCAACACATGTCAGCCAACCGATGGCAGTAGACAAGCCTGCATGCAGAAACCTGCAAAACAGGATAGGGGGAGGCATAGGATTGCAAAGAAAGGTGTGGAGGACCTGAAATGCAAAGCTAGGAGAACTGTCATAGCAGAGCAAAGCAAACCCACAGTAGATCGGCAACAGCACACATTACGCAAGATAAGCCAGGTCTAGGAAAGTACAAATGAAAGCAGGCAGCTGGATGCATGCCAGCAAATGGTAGGTGTAACGTGCACAAATGTAAACGGAAGGGCAGGAGGTAATCACGGCATCCAAATGTAATGCAACACCAAAGGCAGCACAATAGCAGTTTCGTAAATAAAACACAGAAGATACCCTGTAGCCACGATCGTACATACACACCCTATGACATCATCAGTGTTCACAGCAGAACAGTATAAAGTGTGAAAGCACCCAACACACACCTGTGTATTCCCAAACACCGCACCATAGGTGTAAACAGATGGGGAACTTTTAAAATGTACATGTTGGGAGCTGCCATAGCTGTGATTCATCAGCATGTGTTACAGACCGACGGTGTTGCGGAGGATGATGCCGACAACCACCGTAGGCCTCGGAGGAGGAGAAGAGTGTTCAGACCAAGGGTAACCTACCAGGGGCTACATGATCTGGAGATAGTAGAGCATTACAGGGTGGACAGGGACATCTTACAGCAAATAGTAGAGCTGTGTCAGCCACACCTGAGAACCAGAAACAACAGAGGGGAACCCATCCCAGTGGACACGAAGGTATGTGTAAGCTTGCGAATACTAGCCACAGGTACCTTTCAAAGGCCAAATGGAGATATAATGGGGATCTCACAGGCATCGGCATCCAGGGTACTACACCAGTTCCTGGATGCCATGTTAGCACATGCCAATGAGCATATACACTTCCCCCGAACTCAGGAGGAGTTGGCCAGCAATATGCGTCACTTCCACCATGTGGCAACCTACCCAGAGGTACTGGGTGCGATAGACTACACGCACATACAAATTAAGTCACTACCCGGTTAGTATGGTAGGCGCTACATAAACCACAAGGGATTCCACTCCATCAACTGCCAGGTCGTGTGCAATGTCCAAGGCATTATCATGGATGTGTGTGCTGGCAGCCATGGAAGCTACCATGACTCATATATCTGGCATGCCTCACAGCTGTATCAGGTATTTGTCAGGGGGGACATCCCACAAGGTCACCTTGTGGGGGATGCTGGCTATGCACTGGAGCCGTTGATGATGACCCCCATCAGAAATGCACACACACCAATGCAAGAATGCCATAATGAGGCACACGCACAAACCAGAATCATCATAGAGTGTGTGTTCAGGATGCTGAAATCACGGTTCCGGTGCTTGGACACATCTGGTGGAGCCTTGCAGTACTCTCCAGGCATGTGTGCCCACATCTTCATAGAATGTGCCATGCTACATAATATGATCCTGCGGAAACAGCTGCAGCAGGGTCATAATGGGGGAGGACCTCACAGCCCACCGCAAGTGCCAAGGCCAACACAGGCACAGAGGGATCCAGACCATGGACACACTGTGCCAGCCACAGTAGGTGGACGGAGGCGTGCCCAATATGCCTACACCTTGGCAAAGAGGGAACGTATAGCACATACCTTGACAGTGTAGGCTCCCACGGACTGACATCCCTCCCCACCTGCAGACAGTAACATGGATGGCACACAAACATGATTACCTATAAATCGTGATGTATAGGTGGCCCACTGTGGAATCCTACATAGGCAGCCCTCAAACATTGTACACGCAACAGTTATGGGAACACGGAACTGTCAACACCTGAACAGTAGATGCGCCCATCAGCATCTGTTGGTGCTGTGTGTATAGGTTCCCAGGTACATCGGTAGGTACACGCCCGATTGTCAGAGGCAAAACACCAAATGGGGCAAACAATGACACCCGTCACCACAACATCGAGTAAGCAACTGTCGCATACTGGAGCAGAGGCAATCGTGGGAGCACATGTGTGTAAGCACTGTCCTACACACAGTCATCGCGGATTACCCACCGCTTTACTGAGGGGCTCCACAAAATGTAATCATGGATGTAGTGTCAAGGCAGGGGATGTACCCATGACAGGCATTAGTCACTCCAGCATGCTGCATCCACGGTCGTATGAAGGTATAGCAAATTATCGGGTGTACCTAAATGTGATATACATACCCAGTGCTGGAGTACAGCCAGTAAACATCTCATGGACATACCATTAACTGGACCCATCAAGTTGTAAACTAACGGAGTCATCCATGTGAGTGTAGTGTGGAGTAACTGCTGTAGTGTACTGCACATACAAATTTACATAATTCGTGTACAACCCCCGGATGTCCAAGTGGTACATGCAGTGACTGTCATGCATGTCCCCGGTCCCACATCCCGCAAGGGATGTAACATAATCCCGACGGCACGGGTAATGCAGTCCGGATGCAGGTCATCAGAATATGTGTAGCACACGTTAGTGGGAATAAGCATTGCCCACAGCTGGTAAGCGATGTTTAAAAATGACTATACGGATATGCACGAAACAGGGCTAAGTGTCACCGACCACTGCGCAGATCATGGTCAATGATGTACAGAACAGGTGACACCAGCATTAGTCACCCCTGAACAAATAGCGCCTGCTCTGAAGGGTAAAATGACCACTGCCTGGAGTGGAACAGGCAGTGATATACACAAACACCCAACACTATTGCTAGGCAAGATGTACGTACGGTAGGGTTGCCACAGTTCAAATGACCAATGTGGGACATACGCCAGATGTGAGCAGGACGACACACACCCGGCCAGGACGAAAACCAGAACAACAGTGTTTTGCATAGATAAAAAGCTTATAGTTTAGTAATGGTCGCAGGTACATGTTCCGTGTCCTGTAACATGTAGGTGGGTCAGATACAGAATAAGGGTGACATGCAACAATGACATAAACTATAGGGAATATGTTTGTCCCAAAGTCGCAGGACATTTGCTATGTTCACAAATATTTCGCAGGACACAACTGCACAAAGAGGGATTGTCCCTCGCAAAGTAGGATGGGAGGTAATCTTAACCTATGGCAGGTGTGTAATGTGACAGGTACAGACACAAACATGCGGAGTCTAGGAAACACAGTATACACTGACAAACACACAATGAAAGGCGTAGTGTGCCTGTCACCACCCCTGTCCGAGATATGTATATAAATATATATACATATATATATATATCTACACATATAATACAGATAGAAAGGGCGATAGTGTGATATATGTTGATATACAAGAGGTCACTGGCATCTGCAAATATATAGATAGGTCGACGACATTCTAAACACATTTGAGGTACAAATAAACAGGATACCGCCAACTATGGAACGTGTCACACACCGACACGCATAACCAGGAGGATGAAAGACAGAAAGAACACAGAACTGGAACAGTAGAACCGCGAGCAATAGGACGATAGTAAGGACATGTAGTCACCGCTGTCGGCGGTGCGGACCACGTAGGTACCGTGTACAACTGTGGTTGTATGTGTGTGATGAGGGTGCCATGTGTGTTCCCGTGTGACTAAAGTGTGTCGTGTGTGTCCACATAGTGTGTCTGTAGGTGGCAACTCGGAGGTAGATGACTACGGTAGGTGCGGGTATAGCTATCCGTAGGCATGCGGTAAACACCTGTCCCACATCGGAAGGGATCCCCCCCCCCCGGGCAGGTGTGTCCTGACATGAAACATTAGAAAGGGCAACTGTCCGTGAGTGTAGGACATTAGTATGTCCCACATAATATTTAATAGTTGCAGGAAATACTCATGCCTGTATGTAAGAAACGGAAATGTTACATGTAAACCGATACATAGTGAAGGACCAAGAACAATAGGTTTGTAATGAGGATAGAAGTATGTGCTATCCTGTGTACTGACCGTGGCCATATGTCAGCCTGTAAACACCACTGTGTGACCCGCAAGTGTCCAACTATGGCCATATGTAAAGGTGGCAAGCCATGTGACAGAGGGGCTGACACCAACAGCACTGCAATGACAACAAATATCTGGGGCAGACATACACAGGATAGCATTCATTTACAAATATCTCTGCACATATCGCCGTACATCCAGAGGTATGGAAGTATCAACCGCACCTGCATACCATATTGAAACCAATTAACAATGGCTCACAGTAAATTCCCGTAACAGAAGTCTATTAAGTGATAGCACTGTAATTAGGGAAGGGGCCCACACACATATATATGGACTATTTAGAAATGCAAGCCCCACAAAACCGTATATGCTACGTACACCCGCCTACATCCCCCACACTGTAAACAATAGCAATACAGACAGTAACCACAGCCCAAACATCTAGTTAGTCAATTACATCTGCAGAACTGTTGACATACCTTGTGAGACATTTAAAGGCGCCATGCAAAATTGTATCCGTCGTATAACGGAACAAACGGCGATGTTACAGGTGTTTGCAATAGTCCTTTATCAGACGGGTGGGATGACAGGTACAGTCACAGGCAGAATCACACACAATCCACGGGGGACATGACCCAAAAATAGACTTGGCTCTACACAAAGCAGTTGCAATTACACACAACAAAACACAATACAGGCCGTCTCCCCGAAGGCAGGGCAAATGACCAATGCCCAGGTGGAGAATTCAGTTATACCCCACTGCTGCCGCGTAATTGGTGAATGGAGTAGCTGCACAGCTGAAGTGCACGTAATTAGTCACACCGGACCACCAATTGGTGGCAGTAAACCACATGTTGCAGGTATAGACGTATATAAGGATGACTAGCCAGATATGCAAACTGTATGCTCATACCATATAACAGTTGAAAGAGTGATACAGAGGAGCGAGATAGAGACGAAACAGCAGAACGATATCAAGGTATGTATAATACTTAACTGTATGTCTAGTATGTTCTTAATTACATAATGTCAGTGTATGCATAGCCTGGTTTGCAGTAATTAACAGTGCCCACCGTGCATAAAGTGGGGAATGGTATTTATGTAGTGATGTCTCGCTGATCGTACCAATGCTTGTAGAAGATGTGCGTCCATCAGTGGGCCACACGGTAAACAGCACAGACACCACAAGGGATGCAACATGACGGCGTTAAACAGAACAATGTCATACGACCTGCCGTCAGTGGAAGGGTATGTCCAATAAGTATGTGCCATAGCAGGGGATAGTATATGTAGATATACTGTAACAGTATGCATGTGTATGGGCATATAACTTCAATGACATGTCTAAGGTGGACCCTCTGTGCAAGTAATGGTTGAATTATGGGATACCATGTAAAACATGTGTAATGTATAGTACAGTAGATTGATACTTCAGATATGTTACACAGGAGAACAGGCATATGATGCATAACAAAGGTATCATATAGTGATGTGAGTACTATGTAATTAAGATATGTATAAACAGTTATGATGAAATAACTATGCACTCCACTCTGTGCATTTGCAAAGGACGCAAACATTACTCCCATACTAGAATAGCAGAAGAGATGTGATAGACAAACATGAACATGATTGGCGTGTACAATAACAGTAGACATATGGCCCATAGTCACGGGACATTGTAATAGCGTGACAGCCAATCTAGCTGTAAGGGCTATACCAGTAACCATGCACAAAGGACATGTAATAGCTGCACAGGTTCATAGTGGTGTACCATGCAGTCTGGCAAGTCAATGCGTAACAACAACTACAGTGTGCACACCAGTGGCACCTCTCCAGGGTAGTGTCCTGTGAACAGAAGTGCCATGTGTAACCTGCATCACTGCACAGTACAGCCACTGCAGTGATCCCTGGCATACATGTGTCCACCATCCAGCAAGCGAGATATCACATGAACACTGCTACTGACTGTCCATGCGTGATGTACATAGGAAACATGTCCCAAAGCATGGTGAGTGTCCGGTCTGGGAATGCAACCCCCAAGCACATGCCACACACAGTCGCGTGTGTGCACATATCCATGAGCATCATGGTCATAGTGACTATTGTGTATGTTGTGTATGCGGAGTATATCCATAAACATATTTGCATACATGGGCCCTGTCTTTGCAGCAGACATCACCCCTGAGTATGTAGTCTGCAAATGTGTACAGATGTGGTGTCTGTACATAAGCCGCATACGTCACCAGGTGTAGCTCAATAAACATCATGGTGTTTTAATGTTGGGGTATGTAAAGCTGTTGTGTAAGGTACACCCTACGCGGGGTGTTGTACCCACGGATGTGTGTATACGTCCGGTGTTCAGAAGTACAATGGGTGCCTATGTACCAGCTACACACCCAGGACAGACATGTGTGAACATGTAGAAGGATATCCATGCCACAGTGGCAATGTGGTAATCACAGAAGTGTGTGCGACATGCATGTGTCTTACACACATGTACAATGCAACATGTATGTAGGGGAATAACACCTATGTGATAACCAGTGGGAGGATGGTGTACTGCAAAGGTGATGTACACACCAAGTGTCATGCAGGTAGAGGCCATGATGTTCATATCGGTATCTGTCACAGTGACACCCATATGGATGAGGTCTGTATCAGCTGGTGGAGCAACAACGGCGCTGGGTATGCAGTGGTCTGTAAAGCTAGGCAGGGAAATCCCCTCAGTGGTAGCCTGTACCTCAGGGAAGCATATACCAAACATGAGGGCCCCATGACTGAGGACTGTGGTAAGCCAAGTGTAACTGGATTGCAGTATGTGATTTGGTATGCCACCCTCAGTGTGTGTGTCCCATCCATTAGCCACATTGCATAACATCCGGAGACATATGTTGTGATGTGCAGGTGGATGTGTATGTAGTCAATACCAGAATGGAGAACAGTGCTGAATGGCAGCGAGAGGACAATGCAGGCTGTGTGGACACCCGTGCCGTCATCAACAACTCTGGCGACTGTAGGAAAGGTGTTCAACGGGTGTAGGAGGCATGCTGTGGCCCCAAAAAGACCAACTCAGCTGGCATCAAAGGACTGGGGCACAACAGAGACTCGACGAATGATGTCCATGATTATGTGCCCTATAGCCGTGCATAAAAGACCAGTGAGGTGTGTAGGGCAATAGTCCCAGTTGTGTAGTGTGGCACCACCTGTGAGGAGTGTTACAGTCGCTGTGTGCCAGTCAAGGGCCACAAAGTCTGGTACAAGGCTATTACTGAATATGGTGTCCCAGTGGGGAGAAATGCTATTCAGAGTTCTGTGGACATTACAGCCTAGGATATTGCAGGGTGACAAGGGGCCTGTGTTCTAGGACATATAGAGTGCAGGTCAGTACTGTGTAGGTGTGACTGCAGGTACACCGCAATGTACCTGCAAGGAATGTGGCCCTGCAGGGAGTGAGAGGGTGTAATGTTAGCAATGAAGCCATAAGACAGGATGTTGCCAACATCACCTGTTACTGTCATGTTCCAGAGTGACAGTTGTATGTGTGAGCAGATGTGGGTATTGCATACGACTACTGACATACCACCAAAATGCCCTGTGGTGCATCTCGGAATGTGTCGCAGTAATGTGCATGTAGCTAGTTATGGTGTATGTGATATGGGATCCTGTGGCCCTACTGAGGCTGACCAGTGAGTCACCCCGCCCATGGGAATGTACACCAGTGTGTAACAGCCCCCACCTGTTGTTGTAAAGTATGTCCGTGGGACTGCACCCCTAGAGTGTCGTTTGTATTCTGGTGTGTACCTGCATGGCTCTGTGTGGAATAGCATGAACCACGTTGTCGTGTACGTGCTATTGAAGTGCACTGGGGTATGTCTCAGCATTTGCATGTGCATTGTCCACCTGCACGTGTGTCACGACAACAACTACCGCTGTCATACGACATCTGTAGTTGGTGTTGTAGTACTCATCTACTGTGTATGCCATGAAGTGTGTGGTGCCTGTATGTGGCTAACAAGGGTGGGTAGCAGATGTTTGGATTCCACCAATGAGGGGACAACCGCAGGTGTCGAACAGCAGTCACATGTTGGTAGTGTCCATGTCAAGGATACTGTTGGTCTTGGAGGTGGTGTATGGGTCGAACCAGCTGAGCGGAGGTTATGACTCATGCACAGTGTACGCCTAATGTGTCAGTACATGTGCGGCTATCACAGTTAGGTGTGGGTTACTGTCAGTCTCACATTAGTAGCAGCAGTAGTTCCGGACACAGTCATATGCACATGGAGCACCTGTGATGCATTGTGCGAAGTAACCAGCCAGGATGTGTGTACAACATAGTAGAATATGGGGACACCTCAGCTGTGGGTGTGCCAGTCCAGGTACGTGCCTGAGAGGTACGGTCTGTCTATACCCAGTCAATGCAGGTGTGCTCTGCAGAGCCAAGAGGTAGGTCCCAGTCACTGCAGAGATATTGCAGTGGTGCAGTATCAGGTGTGCCTTGCCTGCGTGCATCACAGAGGATGATGTCAAGCATTGTGTGACATGACCACATGCTTCGCTAGCCTGTTCCCATTCTGGTGGTGACTGTTATTGGGCACTGTGCAAGACAGGCAGTATAAAAGCAGCAAGAGACCAACATGTGATCCGTACTCCCAGGGCTGACAGGTGCAGGTCAACTGTGCCACAGCATCATGTTGTTTGGCTGGGTCTGTCAAAGTGGACGTATACTAGATGCCTGTGGAATGACAGCAGAAGCAGGGACAACTGTTGCGAGTGACACAGTCATTCGTAGTACAGTGGTAACAGGTCCGGATGAACGCAAAACGCTTCCCAGGGCATGGACCACACCAGCAGGGTGACAACACTGGTGGGCTATTGCATGTCCCTGCACACGTAGTCTGTGCCCTGAGTGACAACGTCTGTCACACAAACATGGAAGGGGAGTCACACCGTACCTGCTGACTTGTGGCATGAGTGCATAGGTTATGTTGCAGAACCAGTTACTGGACAGCAGGATGTAAGTGACTATCGCCTTGTGTAGCCTGCTGAGTGGAACAGCAGTGTGACTGCCGACAGTCACCTAAGACAGGTGTGTTGAGTATATTCTGACACCCTATTGGCTGTATGTGATGGGCACACGTGTCTGTGGGCTACAGGTTGGTGTGATTGTGTTTGGCAATGTGGGCTGTTGTCGGTGCCCACACAGAGTATGGAGGGGTACTGTACAAGGTATCTCCGTATGTTTGGCCTGTGGTGGGGATCATGTGGGACCATATGATGTGTGGGGTGCATTGCCAATATTGCACAACCCCACATGACTATCAGGTGCAGTCAGGGTTGGTGAAAGTATAACCCCCAGCAGGGCTGCATATGTGCAACCCCCACAGGCTGCACTGTTGTATGTTGGGAGGTGTGCATTGACTGTGGACATGAGAATAGCTCTATTGCAACATGTACAACATAGTCATCATAGTGACAGGCAATAGCACTGGTACGTGCCAGTTGGACATGCCTTTATATAAGTGGTACGTGGCAGATGGACAGTCCGTAGAAACCTCCATGTATCACGAGGTATGTGAGTGATGTGTGTACGACAGCTGTTGTACAGTAATCAAGCTGGAAATGTATGGACAGACAGTGTACCTGTGAGGACTGGTGTGAAATGGGTGGTAAACTAAGCAGTAGCTCATAACGTGCCAAGAAGCTCTGAAGAAGTGCTGAGCATGCCCACACATTACAGATAGGGTGTTGTATACTATCAACCTACATATGTTGACAACATTGGTTGGTGGCACCGCATCAGAACACTGCTGGGTATGGTCTGCAGGTTCATGAACCATTATCAATGTAGATGTTAGCCGTACAGATGTACAAGACAGTACGGATGTTTGGCTACAGATGCCTGGGTATGTCACAGGAGTGTTCTACTAGTGTCCTGTTGACAGACTCACAACTACCAAAGGTGCTACAGTGACATGTGCATATCACACAGTGTCAGCTACAGTAAACCAGGGTTAATGTGTTGTACCACATGCGCATTGTAGCCCATACCACACAGACAAATGTCAGCCATCTGTGTATGTGATGATGTGAATGGCCATGACCTATGGACAATTGTTGTCACAGTGTTGTGAACAACATACAGAATGGGCTGTGTGTGTGATGTGTGTGACATATGTGCACATTCTGGTGGATGATATCAGCAATGACACCAGTAGGGGAATACCCCCGTACCCATTAGGAAACAACTAGGCTGTGGTCAACAGTATGGACACTGTGTTAGGAATGGTGTAGTGTAGTACACCTCCCTGAGCTGGAGACATCTCAATGGCCCTTTAGGTAGTTATCTGAGGTACCCATGACATGACAGTGTGGTATCCATGTGCACGGAGATCATTGGACAGGCATACACAGCAACCGTGTGACCTATATTGGAATACACATCACCCTCCAGGGGTAGGGCCCATGCGTGGATGGCCAATACCAGCCTCCACAATACTCACCTCCAGTATGCAGCATGCTATCCACCTTGCATACAGACATATGCGACACTATGCTGTTAGACATGCTACATGTCCATAGCCTGATCTGAAAGACATACGTCATGGACAACCACCATCCTACGACTAGGATGGCCACATGCTGGACAGATCCCTGTGCCATACTCCCGCCATACCATGCAGCCCTGTCCACATAGCTGCACATATCACTCCTGCCATACATGGTGTGATGGCCGTATGGTAGATGTAGTATCATCTATCTGGATCAGTAATGTGTCACTGATGCCCCTCGTGGTGGCGTAATGGGTGTCGGATACAGCTAGGAAACCCAGTCCGTACATGCTATAGCCGATAACCTTACCTGCGAATGACGTCCGACTAGCCACTGTCCCATGTCTATCACATGTGCAACACAGGTGATCCGTGGCAGGATGTTGAACAGCTGTGCATTGTAGATGTCTATGGAAAACCAGATGCATGTACAGGTTTCCATGCATACTTGGTGCATTGTCACTGCCCAAGTCCAGTAAGGCTGTGTCCGTGCTGATATGTGACATATCCACAGTGTCTAGGTCAACAGCATTACCATGGATACATCAGGCATGGGTAGATAGGTAAGAACACCAGTGCATGCAAACAGACATGTTCACATGGAGACTGACATCACATGCAGTAGGAACACTAATGAGGTGACACACATATATGGGGATGATATCTAATGCATACTGGGTGTTACATGTGTGGGACACATACATGCTAGTCGTGTTAGTGTCATGTTGATTTGCAAAGATAACTGTGCGAATGTACTAGAATGTATGTGCAGCAGTATCACTGTACATGTCTGTAAATGTGACCTGTCACCTTTATCATGTCTTACAGATAATGCTGCGTACACGCCTACCAGCATATAGCCGACAGGAGGATGATGTCGTAATACCGTACCTCCATGAGAGCCACGAGGCGTTATTCAGCCACGTGCCACAGCATGCACAGCAGCGGGATGACCTGTGGCAGGATCTTTGCAGGAGGGTCAACAAAGTGGGCGGCCACAACCGCACTTACCAGCAGGTGCGCAGACACTGCATGGACCGCATACGTCATGCAAAACAGCGTGCCACTGCAATTGCCAGAGAACAAGGTGGTACGGGTGGTGGGCCACCAACCCAGCCTCCACTCTCACACCTGGAGGAGCTACTGGCCAGTCTGGGAACACCCTCAGAACAGCCCCCACAAACAGTAGCTGCCATCGTGGAGGTGGGTGTCTCCCAACCAATGAGCCTGGAGTTGCCTGGTATGTCAGTACTGTACATATGGCCAGTATATCCCATGTATGTGCATGTGTCAGTGTACATCATGTAATGTAACAACATATGCAAGGTATGTGGACACACATGCTTTATGCTACCCTGTGTATGCACCATACCTCCGAACTGTACAGGTAATTGCAAGATATCCAGATGACAGCCTCATATTGTCGGTGTGTTCCCCTTAATATCTGTCCCTTTCTGGCAAATAGCTGAGGAATGGAGTCATTAAATGATGACATACAGTTGTGTTTATGGCTGCACATTCCGTTACAAACCCATGTACATGCAAACCTATTGGTCTATCAAATATCCGGGTTAGTAAGAGCAATATGTCACAGTTGTCCCTATATGTCCCCCATGATAGTAGGCTTTGTCCACATTTATTGTTCTAACAGGTTGAGAGGTATGGTGTGCACACATGTGCTGACTATATGCTATTGTACAGGTGAATGTGTTAACCTGCACTGTGCAACCTGTGGCTGTCATACAGTCATGGATAATGTTCATACTGCTGTGTCACCCTATACAGGTACCTCTGGCGTGCCGCACAGACAAGAGTCCGTTGTAGATGAGTCTATCATCAGTATCAGGCATGTCAAAGCATAGATCTATTCGCCATGTGGCCAGTTAATACATGGATATACAGGTTGCATCACCCATCATCCACACAGGCCACCCATGTGCAATATATACAACTGAAATGATACACAGACATGAAACTACAGTATTTGTCATTGCTACATGTGTGTCCAGCTGTGCATACAATGTTGGAGGTGTTCTACAATGGAGGCATATGTACTATACAGTGGAACAGAATGTGTGGTACACAAACCAGTACCGCACAGTGAGCTGTGATATGGGCAGACCACAGGCGTCACCATTGTGTTATATGCCCCTGCAAAGGTTTCACACATGGTGATGTTCCATCCGACATGTCCGAGACACGTAGTGTTTTGGTTGCAATATTGTCACAATTCCCCATAACCCATACCCCACATACACCTGTTGTCTGCATAGCCCTGTGGATGGTGACATAACCAATATCTATGGGTGTATGTCATATGGGACAACACAGACATGTGTGATAGACGGCCATCACATACGTGACCACACATGGCCATGGGGGATGGCCAGAGACACGTAGCCACACAGAAGACGGGATGTGGATACACCCTGTCCCACTTTTTCCACACATGGTCCAAGTACAGCCATACTAGACCGATTGTACAGGTGATGTGGTACGCTGCACATCATAACTGCTTGTGCACAGCTAGCGGAGGTGTCAGTGACATGTACCTCATAAGATGTGTTGAACATGCTGTCTGTGTCATAGCATGACGGTAGTCACCTTCACAGATTCCACTGACAGTGACACCAGGCCACAGAAACAGTACTTTTCCCCCTGCCGTAGGACATCACTGTTAGCTGTGCACCATGTGTGCATGGTACATCAATGTCATGTGTGAAATGGTGATGTGACAGGTCCGCTATGTGTGGACATGGTTGCCAGGCAGCTAACACTCTGTAGTCATCGTGCAGGGGTGTCATCTGTATGTCCTCCAGTGACCTGTCACATGGCACAGCATGGTTGGGTGTGTATACACCTCAGCATCAAAGGTCACAATCCACAGGTATGTCATGGGTATGCATGCAGTTCTGGATATGCAATGTGTACATAACATGCACTGTTTAGCAATATAGACGCCTCGTGATGGCATGCAATGGCACAGTGTCTGTACATCACACTGTACAGTAATGTAGACAGCCCAGTCCCCTACCATGCCCATGCACATTTGCTCAACATGCAGTCTATCTGTAGGGCATATGGACAACACCGCAATGTGATTCCCAGTACGATGCTGTACATGTGTCACAACACCATTGTGTCAGGCATGCATGCATGTTAATGAACATGTCAGCAGATTACATGTCAAGGTCATGTCAGTCATGTGTACTGTTATCCTGTTCTGGTCCACATTGTGTATCACGGGGATGCATGCATACTACCATGATTGTGTGAATTGCATGGATAATGATATGACACCTGCCTGCTGTAGTGTGCATTCCAGGGGGTATGCTTACAAACACTATTGATGTCTGAGCTGCATGCTGTCAGTTGTATCACAAGCATGCTGCATGCCATCTGTCATCTCACATGCATGGTGTGTCAGTGTGTGTGTTGGTGTGTGTGTGTGTGTGTGTGTGTGTGTGTGTGTGTGTGTGTGTGTGTGTGTGTGTGTGTGTGTGTGTGTGTGTGTGTGTGTGTCTGTGTGTGTGTGTCAGTGTGTGTGTGTGTGTGTGTGTGTGTGTGTGTGTGTGTGTGTGTGTGTGTGTGTGTGTGTGTGTGTGTGTGTGTCTGTGTGTCTGTGTCTGTGTGTGTGTGTGTGTGTGTGTGTGTGTGTGTGTGTGTCTGTGTCTGTGCGTGTGTGTGTTGGTGTGTCTATTGTAATGTAGAGTATTTCTTTGCATTCACAGGTGATGTAGGTGCGTTACCTTCCTGTGGTCCATCTGATAGTGTCCCCACAGATGCTAGCGGTGATGAACATATGCACGAGGTACAGGCAGGGATGTCAGGGGCAGAATCTGTGACAACGGTTGCCATCCCAGCTATGTCCCCCTCTTCCCCGCACACAGTTCAGCTGCCAACACATACCACATCTACAGTGGCTATAGAGGAAGGACAGTCATCATTGGTTAGCGTTGAACAGGAATGTGTGGTGGCTACAGAAGGTGTGTCTCCACACCATGGTGGCAGAATATTGACTGCAGATGTGCCACACAGGCATGTGGCTGGTGCTACTCATAGGAGGACCTCTGGCAGACATGCACCTGCAGGACATAGCGCAGCAGCTGGGATCACCAAGCGCATGTTCCAGACTGTAATGGCGGCACAAGCACGTGCCGAACAGCAGAACAGAGAAGGGCAGAGGCTGCAGAGGGCTGCTATCAGTACCCTAAACAACAGCATCCAGGCATTGGCAGGTGCTCAACAGCAGCTTGCTGATGTTCTGGACAGGCGATTGGGTGACATGGTCAGAATCCTCGACCGTGGCATGGCAATCCATGAGCGTGAGCTGTCTGTGCTGGAACATCTGGTAGGGGAGAGGCGTAGGACCATTTGTAAGTCTAGCCATAGTGATGTGGCTTTTGCCACCCCATGAAATGGTACAAAAATGTACAGAATAAATCTAGAATACTGTGCCTCTGTCTAGTAGTGACACAATGAAGGTCCCCTTATATAATAGAATTAGTTTACTGTGCCCCTGTCTAGCAGTGATACAGATGTGACCCCTGGGGTAAACTTACGATCTCCCATCCACTCATCAAGATTTCTCTTGAAGAGAGTCAGTGAGGGGCTCTGCCTAATACGAACTGGGATCCTGTTCCAAAGCATGGGAAGCCTCTGGGTTATGAATGTATCCCTCCAGCATGTCCTATCCATACTTGTGCCGAGGTTTAAGTCTTTAGCTCTCGTGGTCCTGATGGATTTGGATTTTTTGAGGTGGAACATGTCCATCAGATCCTGATTGGACATGGCCTTGTACGTCAGGCAGAGATCACCTCTGAGCAGGCGGTATGCTACTGAATAGAGCTGAAGTTTCTTTAGTCTGGCAGTATAAGACATATGTTGGAGACCCTTGATCCTTTTGGTGAGGTACTTTTGTGGTCTCTCCAGCTGTTGCAAATGCCGCCTGAGGTACATACCAAATGGGGCATTGTACTCAATCATGGGTCTGATGAGGGAGGAATATAGGGGTACAATGACATCCTTGGATCTGGATGTGAATCCCTTCATGATGAGGTGTGCAAGGTAGAATGTTTTTCTAACCACATTGGCAACGTGGGTGTCAAATGAGAGGTCACTGTCTACTTGGGTCCCTAGGTCTCTGATTACTTTTTCGTACTCAGTGGGTTGCTGTCTATGTGATAATTTGTGGGTACTTTGTTTTTTCCCAAAGGGATGACTATACATTTTTTGGCATTTAGTTTAAGGCGGTGACTATGGCACCAGTTGTCCGTTTCAGTGAGGCCTTTTTGTAGGATGTGTGTGTCTGCTGGTGTATCGACTATGGCACCTAGTTTGCAGTCATCTGCGAACTTTGTCAGCCACAGCCCTCCCATGTTTGCTTTAACATCTGAGAAGTAAATGCCGAACAAGAGGGGCCCCAGGACAGATCCCTGTGGGACACCACTTGTGACTGGCTTTGAGTCTGACATTGCTCCAGCGATTTTAACTTTATGGGTTCTGTCCTTTAGCCAGTTTGCAACCCATCTAGTGACATAAGGGTTTACTTTTAAGCTGTTTAGCTTATCTATGATGCCTGAGTGGGGTATTGTGTCGAAGGCCTTAGCCAAGTCCAGGTATGCTGTATGGACTGCTTTGCCCTCATCAATGGCTCTAGTGACTGTTTCGAAAAAGTCAACCAGGTTTAAAAGGCAGGATCTGCCCTTTTTCAAAGCTGAACTGGGTGGGGGCAAGTGTCTGTAGGTCCCCTATGTCTCTGTTTATGAGTTCCAAAATGATTCTTTCCATAGCTTTGCAGACCAGGCTAGTTAAGCTTATGGGGCGGCAGTTTCCAGGGTCTGTAGAGGCACCCCCCTTGTGGAGTGGGACCACTGTTGCTCTACGCCAGTGTTCATAGTGAACAGTTCAGAGTGCAATGCATAACACCTGTTGGAACCCTGTCAGTACATGTGTACCCTGCACAGTTGCTGTAGACCTCTGTACAGTCCACTGGTCATGTGTCACACAGTGTTGTGGTAATGTATGGCTGTGTACTGCTGCAGCAATGACATGGTGATGTCTCAGGGGCTACAGTGTAGACTACGGTGTGTACATCTGGGATCTGCACCTGTGACATCTGTGATGGCAGCTGAGCATGTGCTGGTCACTGCATGTGTGTGACTGCTCTGTGCGTGGGGACAGTTATGCCTTACTGTGCCCTTCCTTGTCTAGACTCCGTCTGCATGCAAGACGGCCCTTTGCAACTAAGTGTGTGAGCATGCCCAGTACGCTGTTGTGTAGATGGACACACATGACATTCCCAACTGAACCCTTGCGAGTTGAGACTCCGTCCGCATGCAAGACGGCCCTTTGCAACTGCTGTGTGTGCATGCCCAGTACGCTGTTGTGTAGATGGACACACATGACAGTCCCAACTGAACCCTTGCGAGTTGAGACTCCATCCGCATGCAAGACGGCCCTTTGCAACTGCTAAGTGTGTGAGCATGCCCAGTACGCCGTTGTGTAGATCGACACACAGTACAGTCCGAATGGACGTGTATTACTAAGCGTGTGGCCATGCCCAGTGACACCTTGTGTCAGTGATGTCCTTCTGTGCATGGCTGTTGACATCCTGTATAGCCATGGATGCCTACGGAGTACACACTGGTCGACTATCTTGAAGGGTGCACTGTCTGTGGGGCGTCCTGTGACTATGTCATGTTGTCATGGTGCACCGTACATCTTACGTTGCCACGATCACACCACTGCTGTGTGTTTGTCTATGTGTACCGTGGGACAGTAATATGTCTGTTTGCTTTCAGACTGATCACTCTCTATACAATCCCTGTCGGCGTCCTTGTCAGTGCGGATGATGACACACGCCTAGATGTCTGCCTCTGGGACTGCTGTGCTTAGTAATCTTGGTAGCGCGTTCTGTAAATGCGTCACGCTGTAGTGTGTTAGGGTAGTTAGGTGTATGTTCGACTCCCAGCCCTGCCAAGTGTGTGTGTGTGTGTGTTTGCGCGCATGCTCCCGTCCGCCTGGGGACTCAGTGTTGCTTTTAGACGCCGCACACCACAGCAGTGTCCTACCAACGTCTTTGCCTTTGCAGATGATGACACACACCTAGATGTCTGCCTCTGGGACTGCTGTGCTTAGTAATCTCAGTAGCGTGTTCTGTAAATGTGTCATGCTGTAGTGTGTTAGGGTAGTTAGGTGTATGTTCGACTCCCAGCCCTGCCAAGTGTGTGTGTGTTTGCGCGCATGCTCCCATCCGCCTGGAGACTCAGTCTTGCTTTTGGACGCCGCACATCACAGCAGTTTTCTACCGACGTCTTTGCCTTTGCAGATGATGACACGCACCTAGATGTCTGCCTCAGGGACTACTGTGCTTAATAATCTCGGTAGTGCATTCTGTAAATGCGTCATGCTGTAGTGTGTTAGGGTAGTTAGGTGTATGTTCAACTCTCAGCCCTGCCAAGTGTGTGTGTGTATTTGCGCGCATGCTCCCGTCCACCTGGGGACTCAGTCTTGCTTTTAGATGCCGCACACCACAGCAGTTTCCTACTGACGTCTTTGCCTTTGCGGATGATGACACGCACCTAGATGCCTGCCTCTGGGACTGCTGTGCTTAGTTATCTTGGTAGCGCATTCTGTAAATGCGTCATGTTGTAGTGTGTTAGGGTAGGTAGGTGTATGTTCGACTCCCAGCCCTGCCAAGTGTGTGTGTTTGTGTGTTTTTCCAGCTGCATGACAACAATACATTGCTTTTACAGTATTCACTCTCCATAACATCCGTGCGGCGTCTTTGCCTTTGATGCTGCTGTCTGCAGGCTAGACGTGTGCCTGTGTGAATCATGTGATCCACTGATCACGGTAGCGCGTTTTGTAACTGCGTAATGCTGCCGTGTGGTACAGTGCTTAGGTTTATGTTCTGCTCCCAACCCTGCCACGTGTGTGTGTGTGTGTGTGTGTGTGTGTGTGTGTGTGTGTGTGTGTGTGTATGTATCTATCTACATATATATATCTATCTATATATATATATATATATATATATATATATATATATATATATATATATATATGTATATAGCTATATATATATATATATATATATATATATATATATATATATATATATATATATTTATACACACATATATATATATATAATGTATATTGTATATAGATATGTATGTTGGGATTATCACTCTTGACTGTGCTGCATTGTCTGTACGTGAGCACCTTGGATGTATGTACATCTGCTATGGCTCTGTGATAGTGCACATACTGTGTGCTGTAGTGATTGTGGGTTATACATGTGTAGTGACCGGTTATTGTGTTGCTGGGTATTACACGGGCATTGGAAACAATGTTAGTGCAGCACCTTTGACTAGTCGTATGCAGAGCTTGGTAACAGTCGGCAGTGGTTATTACATTGGAGTGTGAGTATGGCTCATATCCATCTGTAGTAACTGTCAATTCTATGCATCTCAGGTTAACATTACAGACGCACATTTATCCACAGGTTGTGGTACAGATCCCCGGACTGTATGTGTAGACATTGACAGGTGCAGGACTGGGTTGTGTTGGATGCATGGAGGGGTGTCCATGGCCAGTAATGGGGATCTCTATAGCCTGGCAGGTACGGTCTGTGACTGTCCCACAACCTCCTGTATATGGCTGACACACGCTGTACCTGTGTATATGCAGACACACACACCTACCACAAACAGCTACGGCTATCACATACACACACCCATTGCACCACCATTGGGCCATGCAATAACCGTTGTCCCTCACACACACCTACATGTACATTGGATGGCTCTATGACAGCTCTGGACATGTTAACACCACACCCTGTGCATATGATGTCACCTGTGCCACCGCCTGTGATGTGTAACATTAATGCAGGATCTGACTAACCTGGTGCTGCTGCACATGGTGGCTTTATTCGACTGTATTGATCTTAGCATGCTGTTAACACACAGTGTGTTACTTCCAGGTGTACTTCAGCAGGCATGATGCATTGCAGCTATGACCATCACTGTAGCATAGTTTACAGCACTGTTACTTCTGATGATGTAGTCTCCATCCATGTGCCATTTCACTGATGTGTGTAGTATTGGCAGCAAGAGTGTCTGTGTGTGCAGTACGTGTGTGATGTGTGTAGTACACATGTAAACATACTTACAAATGCATACACGACATTACACAGGCTTCACCATTCGTACACTAGCTTACTCGTTCTTCCACACTCCACACATGCACACGGGCTAACACGCGCGCACACATGCTTACTCGGGCTTACTGGCATGCACGGGCGCAAACAGACTGTCGGCAGGTTTGCAGGTCACATCAGTGGTATCCATGGCGTACGCCATTAGTCTCCTGACGTTCCCTAGGATAGCTCATGACACGGCTCTTCCACTGAGTACTGACCGCACACATGTGACACTGCTCCGGTGAGGTTACAGTGTTTTGTACATACACACTCATGTTGTCACCTATCTTCTACTCTAATATTCCCCTTAACCTACACTACACTGTAGAGGCTTGGCCCATATGGCATGACATGTTGTGATTCATTATCCTCAGCCTCACTTGCCTCACATTGCCT
The DNA here is from genome assembly GCF_019279795.1 of Protopterus annectens. Lineage (NCBI taxonomy): Eukaryota > Metazoa > Chordata > Ceratodontiformes > Protopteridae > Protopterus > Protopterus annectens. The sequence goes on along the minus strand of NC_056744.1, from coordinate 555,469,033 downwards.
ACAAATGCTTCGTTACATCTCTGACAGAGCGCTTCCACACATAAGTACCAGTACGCAGTAGCCATGTTGTCTCCAGCTTGCCATTCATCTGCATGGCGTACTAACATCTAACTAAACCTACATTTTGTATGTATATTATCCATATGTCTTGTTTTGAAGTGCAGCGCGTTCTCGTGGCGCTGCCCTACACTTCCACACCAGGGATCGGGGGAGGACAACTACTGGTTCATTGATATCCAATGGACAAAGCCACCACTGGCCTTGGACCTGGACATTGGCATGCTTCTTCGACTGTATTCATACTGTATTTGCAGCTGTCATTGCTCCGTTTAGCAACGTGCAAAACGTTAGTCGCATAACATCCGGGTACATTTCTGCACATAACTCTGCTCTTCCACGGACAGCTTACTGTTTCATGTATCGCGTAATTACATCATTTGCATAGCTTACACATACAAATGGGGTATGTTGCAAATCCCAACATTGTCCGTGTAATGTTCGTGTTACGGGCGGTCTTGCACGCCCCTGCGGGTGTTTGCTGAATAGCCTGGCAGTCATCTTTCCTTGCTGTACTCTCACTCAATCCATACACGCCATAGGCTTCGTATATCATGGCCTAGGCTTTGCTGTGTGCTATGTCTATTTGTGGTGTATGCATGGCTGTGGGTATGTCCCACTGTCATCATTGGTAAAGGTGACACCCTATAGGTACTTCCTGTAGACTGCTGTGTCATTTGACATGTCAGCACATACCTGCGGATGAACTTCCTACTGCAGCGCTTTTCATACCTTCTGAGTTATCTTGCGGTCGATAATGCTGTTTCCTCAGACATGTATCTGTTTCTGATCATACCTATCAACCTCCTAGTGCAAAACATCTGTACAAAGCCTAACATGATGGGGGGACAGATAGGGGCAGATTCTACATATTGCTCTTACAAACATAGATAGTTGACAGTATTATAGGTTTTGCATTAGTATGACCTTTCTTAGGGGTTTGGGGTCTTAAACACATATGGTTATCATTATTTAATGATGTCAGTTCTCGGTATTTGACAGACAGGTACAGATTGTGAGAGGAACACACCACACATATGAGGCATACATCTGCACATTCGTACAGTTACACCAATACACACAATACATGGCGCCATCACAGGTCAGTTACCATTACCTTCCTATTGCAGGACACACCCACCCACTGGGTTATATTCCTCACACAGGCCAACAGGTGCTTATCCACACTACTTATTCCATCATGTACCTTATGTGTATGCCGGTATTTGCGTTTTCCATCAGTGGCAGAGCTCACATACGAGTATGGGGGACTGGACACTGTATTGGTGACACTGCATGACACCCTGAGGGACACATGTCATTTCAGTCTATTAACCTTCCACATTGACTTTCACAGGCCATACATTGTAATTCACATTTGTGGACAAACATGCTTATGACTTGTACATGTTTTGTCATTTGTCCTGACGTCTTTCTTCTCACCTGTCCACCTAGTATCACTAGTTCTGTACATTTCATTAGGACGGGTTACCTTCATACCTCTCACCTGTACACATTATGGGTATACGCCCTGGGGTTTGACCTATGATTCTGTTACATTTGTCATGATAATGTGCCTTTCTGGTAGATTTCTGGCAAGCCACGATGGACTGTGCGGTTAGGTAATCATGACTGACATTTCTATTTCATGATTACTTACTCTCATAACATTCGTATTCCTGACTACACAATTATTCTATCAACGGTCTGACTTTGTTTGAGGTATATTTAATATAGTCCCTATTTGTCTGTCGTGTACTATGCCTTAGTCCAGCTGTCTTATTCTGACTTTCTGGCAGGTATGGTTACCATCTTGGTCGTACACATGTCCATTCATGATAATCGCCTACATGACACTGATATAGGTCCCTACATCTTCCCCAATGGTTTACACAATATCCAGTGGATGGGGTGCACCTTTTTGGTGAATATAGGCGTGTGCTATACCTACATAGGTATATTGATCACTCCCATGGGGCGTACCTAATAGATCTGTGCCAACCAACACCTTGGCCCAATTCTGCATACCCATGATTCCCATACCTGACACACCTCCACAGTACCCATTAGACATGTTTAATGTGAGCGATAATAAAGTGTGAGGACACTTCCGAGCACTCCCCACTCTGCGGATATCAGCTCGTACGTCATACATTCAATCGACCCATGTGTTATTACCCTTGCACCTGCTACTGTTGCATGTACAGCTATATCGTAGTTGCAGCTGTGATGTCTTTCGCAACAATGACGGTTCGCACTTCGTACAGGATCAATTTTTGGGGTCCTGCAAAGGACATCTATATTCATGTTTAACGTGTAGAACTTGCAGGCCCTGTCACACTGGTACTTTCCGGGCAATGGTTTGGAAACCATCAGTGTATTCTCCTTTCATGCATGTCTGTCAGTCTATCCATATTAGCTATACCGTGACCTATTTATGTACATGTGTTATATGTACAGGGACATATGTTTGTTGTGTATATATCTATTCATGTATCGTGTGTGTATAGATATATATATCTGTACATATATACATATGTCTGTACATTCCTCATCTCGTAATTTGCTTTGGATTATGTCTGTGGATATCTGTGTATATATATATCTCCATATCATACCTTTCAACTGTACAGATTTCCGCTGCATGTACAGCTGTTTGCCTCTTATCTTTGGTCCGTTTTTCATAACCTTGTGTCTATCTGGCAAGTTAGTGGCATATTATTAAAGACTGACGTTGGTAAATAATGACAAACATTTCAGGTTACGACTTCATACCCTTCAGAGAATCCATACTAGTGACACACCTGTTATTCTATCCACTTTCTATGTTTGTTAGGGCAATATCTGGGGATTGGCCCTATTTGTACCAGTTGTTGTCATGGCTTTGTCCGGTTTCGTACTTTACGGGGTTAACAGGTATGAGCCATGTACATAGAATGTGGGGAAAACACCATTCACTTTCTATTCTGTGAGCGGATTACACACGCGCAGGCACACTTGCATATCCTTATTGTGGGTTACATATGTTTCATAGATAATTGTGCTTTCGTGAACTTTCATAATTCTGACCGTAACAGTTACATATCTGTATTCCAGTTTACAGACTACTGCAAAACACACATTCACCTTTACATATTTAAATGTGTTTACAGCACAAAAGCTTTCATTACACTTTCAAGTTATATGTGCAGTGGTCGTAGGTCAACCGGGACTGCATTCACGTTGGCCGGATACCAGAACCCTATTCTATTGGTGTTCTCCCTCATTGATTTGCATACCCATAGTACTTAGCTACATCAACATACGCCTCACCGCTTCACCTACAGCACAGGCATCCATTCTCCTGCTGGGAAAAAGGCGGTACTACATATTACACATTCCCTATTGCCTACTGCTGTGGACTCTGGCTGCATTGTTAATCACTCCGAGGATATGCAGAACACCAAGGCATATAGTCCAGCCACATACAGGTCTTTGATTGTCAGGGTGTTCGTGTAGTGATCTGGGTTTAGGCTTGTCCACCTGGTGAACGGAACTTTCCTGGCCGAGGTCAAATGTCAGATGAAGCATATGGACAGGGATTATCTCCCTATTTTGAAGTTTTACCTGTGTTTCTAGACACAGGTGTTTGGGCACCTGTCAGCAGCTCATTCTGTTGGCATTACATATTATGGGTGGGGTTGTTGCAGTCCATACTCCACGGTGAGGGGTGTTCCCATTCACATTTGACTATTACCTGTATACAGTCATACGGGGATTATTATTTTTGGACATGAAGTGACTACAGGTATGCAGTTGTACATTACACAGGTGTGAAGGGCTGTTTCTGTAAATATGTACGGACCATACCTCTCAACCTCTTAGAGCACCGAACCTGCGCAAAACCTACACGATGGGGGGACAATTAGGGACACATTTTAACGATTGCTCATACAAGCTTAGAACGTTGATAGAATGCTAGGTTTTGCATTAGCATGACTTTTCTGCAGGTTGAGGAGTCTTATACTCAGGATATTTCTCATTATTTAGTGACGTCAATCCTCAGCTATTTACCACACTGCTGCAGATTGTCAGAGGCACACACCAACACTATGGGGCAAACCTGTGGTCATTCTTAGGGTTGCCACCTTTTCGACTGCCCAAAGTGGGACATGTTCTGTAGAGATGTCAGATTTTCCAGGACAAAACATACCTACAGCCGTGCATAGTACAGAACTTTAACCATTTTTGTACATATAATAGCTTATTCTAGTAACATTTGAATTGCTTATGCTACTTCACATAACATATTGAGGATTCATATATAAAATAACTGTTTTATGTGACTATTAAAGTAAATCAGGAAATAACATTGTCCTAAACTCTCAGGACATTTGCTATGTCTTGATTTTTTTCACAGGACACAACTGCCTACAGAGAGACTGTTACTCGCAAAGTGGGACAGGTGGTGACCCTAGTCATTCTGCGAATATCCGGACAGTTGAGTGGTATGGCACAGACCTCTGTAATACGCTGTTGTGTTCTGGCACAGCAGTAGCTCAGCATTAAAGACTGCAGTCGGAATGTGCTGACAGACAGTTGGGTTTCAGACTTCATACTCCAGACATTAATGCCAATGTGCAAACTGCTATTCTATCAAATTCTATGTTTCTAAGAGATATCTTTACAGATTGTCCCTGATTTTGGACCTTTGTCTCACTTATATTCATGGCTCTGTCCAGATATCTTGCACACACAGGTTGACAAGTATGGTCAGTCACGACTGCACACAGTCAGTGTCCTTCACACTTGATCAGGGTTGACCTGTTTACATCAGAGTCTTCCTTGCCCTCATGCCGTTTTCCACTTTGCAAATGTGTGCATTATATTCTCCCTCCTATTCGTGTCTGGACACGTGCGTCACGGGAAGGTATTTTATCCCGGGTGGTAGGTTATGCATGCCCACTTAGGGCTGGACAGTGTCATGGACCTCCACTGCACATTCTGACTTGTATCCAGATATCTATTGGATTGGATATCATGTCGTCATACCCATTCTACTATTTACACAAGTTGGTCATCCCATCAGGGATATCCCAAAAATTGGACAAGACCAAAACAAGTTAGATAACGAAGATTTTTGTGGCTTCACGAAAATGTGCAGGGGGTTTTACCTGCAGGGGATACATGATTTACAATCCTGACACTGCCTAGGGTGACAATACCTACTACATATGTGTAAGGGTCACTGTGTGTAGCTGTTTCCTGCAACAAACCAGTGGACCAAGTATGGCTGGATTTGGTGGACGTTCTGGTATGGTGGCAGGTTGCGTGTTGTGGAGGGTATGCTGGGTAGGCTATTATGCATCCAAGTGTGTTGCGTTTGTTATGGCCAGTTCCATCAGGACCCATCTGTGGGTATGTGACGGTGCCGTATCTATACATTTGTCTCGCATATTTCCATATTCATATGTTTGTGGGATTGTGTTCTACACTATGGCCTGTCTGCTTGTCTTGCAGGTGTTTCTACATGAGGCTGTGTTTCTTTCCACTTCACCCGCTGCCCCCTCATACACCTCCGGTTCACCTTTTCTGCATACGACACAAGTATCGCCTTTGAGGAATTTATCATTAAACACACACCCCTCACAATCAAATTACTCACACCCCATAGAGCACTACTTTGGTTGTTGGCCCATGACACAGCCAGAGTTACACATTGACTACCCTACATGTGTCAGGTACCTTTATGGTTGCGTGGACTACCCTGCCATGTTTGCTTTCCACATGCTATACCTCACGCACATAGGTACACGCCCTTACTTCACTTTCATTACTTGGTTGGTGTATCCGGGTACTACCCGTTCGACTGTGTCACATACACATTCAGATTATACAGCTGCCTTCCGGATTTTGCCAGCCTGTTCTACTCATTGGTAGGATGGCACCTTTTCCTATGTCCAAGCTATTCCTTACACATGTCCGACTGTTGTGGACATTGCCTCCCCAAAGTCGATGGTTGTGTTTCCACCTTTTCAATTGGCCACAGTGTGACATAGGGTTACCACCTGTCCCACTTTGCGAGGGACAGTCTCTCTTTGGGCAGTTGTGTCCTGACATGTAATTGTAAACATGGCAAATGTCCTGAGATTTTAGGACAAACTTATTTCTTATATTTTATGTGATAGTTGCATTAAACAGTTAATTCTGTATATGAAATACCTGACTGTTATGAGAAACAGAATAAGCAACTAAAATGCTACAAGAATACACTTTTCTGTAGGCAAAACAGTTATGTTCTGTCCTTTGTACTGGTCGTGGGTATGTGTCGGCCTGTACAATCTGATGTCTGTACCAAACATGTCCCACTTTGGATATTTGTAAAGGTGGCAACCCTACTGTGACAGTTGCGGTGAACACAGCATATTTTACAGGCCGACACATACCCATGGTCAGTTCGGCAGATAGAACTTACAATTCTTGCCTATATCTAAGCTTATTCTTGTAGCATTTCGGTATCTTATTCTGTTTGTTATGACATTTATGTAATATACGTCCAGTGAAATATGTTTAATGCAACTTTTGCCAGTTTTACATGTTTGTGTCAGAACACATCTGCCCACAGAGGGACTGTCGCTCGCAAAGTGGGACAGGTGGTAATCTTGGTGGACAGTATGGATCATACTGTTCCTTTCGGCCTACATGTGTCTGTATTGTTATGGCTGTTTATATGCTCCTTCTGTTTCGTTTACATGCGTATGCTATTTCCTATCACATTTGGTATGTGAAATACGGGCATACCTTTTGTATGTGACTATTACATGGCTTGTGGGATATGATTCAGACATACGGTCACTACATATATTTACATTTCTCCTCGTGTATTTTGTTATTGACACATCTGCACAGCTATGTTCCCTCCCTCACATTATGGGTCGGCTGGTGACCCTCTCCATTGGACTGGACGTACCTACTGGTGGCGCGCTAACATATGATACGTTTCACTTCCACATGTTATAGCTATCAACACTACGTTGGACTACAGGCACACGGTTTTCATGTCATTTGTTCATGGGTAGGGGCCCGTTATTCCCTACCATGCATTTGTGTTTGATTCTTCATTTTCTGTTCGCAGGGTCTCTGCTTTGCATACGTTTCAGTCTCCACGGAGACTGATAGGTACGATTACTATTGCTGGTTGAATATAATATTCAGCAGTTTAGGTTGATCCTCGAAAGCCAACATTGACACACCTCCCTGTGCAACTTCGATACACCCCTTGCACTCGCGCACGTTTCCTATGCACGTGGCTGTGGCGGCTGCGCTCCTTCATTAATATGCATATGGCGCGACTACTCCATATATACGCTGCACGGCCAGCACAAGCCTTATGCCGGACTTGCGCCGAGCTTCATGAATCCCAGGGACAGTGTTCATTTTGGACTACACACATGCTAAGGGAGCACCCCCACAAAGAAAAAAAAAAGAAGAAGAAGAATTGTAATACATTAGCATTACCTTAATTCTATTAACATTTCTGTAATGAGGACAGCAGTTGCTTAGCTGACTAGTGGATGGCAGTGTTATCAGTAAATAGGCAAAAATCCAAAGTAAAAATGTCCAGACAATTTCCTTGGTCTCTAGTTTTCTGCAGGTCGCCACAGAGACACCTGAGAAGCCTAACATCAATGTTACCTATGCGTTCACAACCCCTTGATGTTGATAATAAGAATAATACACTTGTCTGCAGTAACTGCTGAAATTACAAGAGCAAATTGTCACACAACATTGTGATGTAACCATACCATTCATTAACAAACTTGGAAAGCACAACAAAAACTGACATATCTGTAGTATACCAACAGTAAATGAAAAAATGCATTCAGATTATATATATATATATATATTGTACATTGCAATACATTCCAAATATGAAAATGTAAGCAGGTTATGAAGAGGGCAAACATTCCTTATTCAAGTAAATACTAGTAATGGTTGGTGTCTATCAAATCATTTTCCATCCTTCAATTTCCATAGCTATGCCATTACCTTTATATAGTGTGGATTCAGCCTTTTAAGCACTATGAAGATGCAAATGAGGTGTTCAATCATTAGCATTTCTGAATAGCAAAAAATAACTTGATGTAGGGGAGGTAAATATCATGTAAATAGCTAAACAATTGTGTAGACATGCCCTAGGACTGCAGAAAGGAGCAATGACAATTGTTAGCTGGTAATGGCTTGCAGGTGTTAATAATTACTTGGACTACAATAACAAGCAATACTGAACAGACCCTTCTCTTTGCAGTTTGTGTTTCATGCAGAGTAGACTTACAAAAATGTGGAAGCAGCTTGAGAGCTATGAAAACAACCTTAACAACATTGATATTCTTGTAATAATAGCACATTCTCCATCCTCTGCTTAAAAATCTTTCTGGAATAAAGATACAAAGAAATGTCCATGACATTGCATTTCTGTTAGTTAAATTGAGAGGAGGGGAAGGTGTTCAGAAAACAAAGAAAAGAAATAGCTGACAGTATTGGCAACCTTACATTAATATGATCTGGGCTATTATTAACCTGAATTACTGTCAATATCACATTCATCTAGACATGTCTTATCTGTATGGTATGCACATTTTTTCATTACTCTTCTAAGCTTGTGTCAGTGGCAAAGAGGGGATAAGAAAGACAACTACGTGCGTGTTGTTATTGAAATTAATTAAGAGTTCAAATTCAGATAGTGTGTGTTTGGAAGAGTTATTGCATATTTCTTGAGCATATGATCAGGCTGTAATACACATACACAAGTAGTAAACCTCAGAATCCTGCATTTCCATTATTATTATTAACAGATATTTTCTACTACTGACATTTTTTCTTTTATTGTGTTCATCAGTTGCACACATTTTTGCATAGTGAACGTTGGACTGACATCATTTCTTGGCAGTGAACGGAAGTCCACTGCCCAAAGCAGAAAATGAGAAATTTCATTTGGAATGCCACCATTAGCACATTTTAGAATGGTAGAGATGAGCTTGTATATAGCAATTTGAACAGCAGTAGCTGAATAAATTTTACATTGCACATAAGTATCACTGTAGCATACAGTATAAATGAAATATGTTTAAAGCAACAGGAAAGAGGACGAAGGGTTTGAATCCAGCTTGAAGCCACATGCTGCTTGTAATGTTTTCAGCACTTGTGAAAATACAGCATGTGTGTTTTTAATGGCATAATTGTTGATGAACAGAAATACAAATCATGTTTGTACTTGTGTTTTGTGTAGTGGGATATAAATTGTTATATATTTTTTGCCTTTGTAATTTGTCTGATGCTTAGCAATATACAAACAGGGCTTACAAGTAAAGAACTAATGTGTAAGCACTCCTGCCACCGCTGTGCGGTATTTGTGATGTGCACATGATATATACCTCTTTCTGTGTCACAAGCTGTAAATGTAGTGACTTTGGCATTATAACATAGTAGCTCTGGGGTTCAAATCCATCCTGTGCAAAGGGAATGTGGAAATTATTACTCAAGATTTCAGACTTACTTTCATCACAAGTTCATATGTTATTTTTTCTGTGTCTTGCTTTTTACAGTTGCTAGCTGGTGAGTGGTGCCTAATCAAGTTTATCTGCTTAAGGTTAAAAGTGATTTTTTTTATTTGGGTAGTCTTCTGTCACACATACAGACATAGCAGCAATGCACACACTATAGAAGTTAAACTTTTGTGGTGATGTTTGCAGAAAGTATTGTGTCCTGTCGATTGTTTTAGGTATGGGGTTATTATCTTACAGCAGTCAAATTGTGTGTGTGTGGGGGAGGGTTCTATATAAAGTCACATGAAATTGTACTACTGGCCTCACTAAACTGGCAGTCTGGAAAAAGTTTTACACAGCAGGGTGAGTTGACATCAATGTCACATCCTTCTCCCAGCATCATCTTCTGTGCAACACAAGGTTGATGTTATCCTCTATAAAGTGCACTTTCACAGTATAGCAAGCAGACTTCTGTGGAGATGCATGCATTAAGTACTGTGTCCTCTAGATTCTGTAACTGGAATTGTAAGAGACTCTAATCTCCCAACAGTCAACTTGTGTGTGTGATGGTGGGTCTATAGCATTACTGGAATATTAATTCAACAACTGTGATCATTTGACTCCAACTGGTGAAAAACATTTACATGGTCAGATCAATCCAAAATCCACTTTTCACTCTGTCCACAATTGCATGTAGATTTTGTCAGTAAATGGGAGTTTGAATAAAGCAGTGAGATTCTGCTGTGTGTGAATGTAAATAAATGCAGGAGTGTCTTGCACCTCTTAGCATTGACAACATTTAGAATCCCACTTAGTTACAGAGCTCATTTTTTTACACACATCTCCAATGCATGATACAGCCATTGTCATCCCTGCAAAGATGCAGTGTGCTTCAAATGCAGTCAGATCTTCTGCAGTGCAGACCTATAATACACTTTAGTGTAGATTGTGTCAGTAGATAGGTAGACCATCCAAATACAGGACTGACTGTCTCCTGTGAATGTTTGATTCTTCCTTTTACTGTGCAGAACAGGCTGAAAATATATCATGTATATACAGCGTGCTGTGCAAACACTTTTTTTGTGGAAGCATCAAGGTAATACACAATGGTGATCTCATCCATTGAATATGCAGGGTCACAGTTGTAAAATAAGCCTTGAGTTGTGCTTGTGTTTCAGCAAATCATCTTTAGCTTGTGATATTAAGTCTATAGTTCATATTCTGATGTCACTGCTTACAGCCAGTGTACATGTTGTTAACAGTGTCATCACTCATATGTGTTATGTTCATGTGTAGATGTTGTTTCCTCTTAGAAGAGTTTATTCTAAATATCCTTTTCAAAGGCTGTATTGAAGAGCGATTATGCCTTTTGAATAGATTGAGCTTCCATACCAGTTGTATGATATCTCCTCAAGATTGAGGGCATTAGATGATAAAATGTATGTTGTTGCCTATGTAAGGCATGTGCTCTAATAGAGGATTAGAGTCATATTGTACATAATTGCTGTTCTACTGTCATATGGCAACAATACGGGGCCTCAAGTATGTTTGGGTATACCTAACATTAGATAATGTTGTCTGACATACAGCAAGATTATTTGTAAGGACGCATATTCCTTGATTCATAGACATGATGTAATGCTTTTACATAACCAGACGTATGCCAATTGGCAGTGCACTTACACTATAGCAGATTCATTGATCCCACTATGATACTGATTTTCTCAACACTTAGACAAGTGTTCCAAACCAGCATTGAGTGACTGTAAACATGCATGTTCTTAATTTTTCTGCAGGCATTACATCCCCCCCAACAATTATACTGTCTACATATAGAGTGGCAGAGGCCTCCCCCATTAATTTTAGCAGATAAATATTATGGAGAAATAAAGTATAGTGGATATAATGACTTCACACAGGTGAAGTTCAAGAGCTGTGAAAACAGTTCCGCTGTGGTGAGTGTGATTCATAGCCATATTGTTAGTTGAAGAATTGTACAGTTCTATCTTCATTTCTAGCACAGGGAATCATTTTCTGCAATGGTTCTGACATCACACAACAAACATTACATCACATCAGTGTTATCTTATATGTTGCAGTAAGACATGTGAGTGTAGCTATTGATTTCTTGGCAGTAGACAGTTCTCCTGCCAATGTCATAGCGAGTGCTACTGTGGCACATGCATTGAGTACTGTGGTGTACATGAGTATGCTCCAGTTCTTGGGTGATATGTCTACAGACATACAAGATAAACCTTCCTTGACCATGGAACATTGATATAGAACTGATCATAATTGTGTGCACATAGACATAGACATATTCAATTCATTGCCATCAGTATGACATGCTGATGTGACATTCATTTATCTGGGGTCCTTTATTATTTCACAAATTCCCATCAGTATGCCATGCTGATGTGACATTCATTTATCTGGGGTCCATTATTAATTCACAAATTCATTTCAGTTATTTGTGACAATATCCATTGCTACCTCCTGTGGCAGATGCCAACAATACAAAGCTCTGTGGAATATTTCCCATCCTAGTGTAGTGTTTGCATCTGTTCTTATCTGTCTGTATAGGAATGGCTTACACAAGGGTATTACATATGTCACACTCTGCTCCCATATTTGTAAGACCACATACACACACACACACACACACACACACACACACACACACACACACACACACACACACACACACACACACACACACATATATACACACTCATATACATATCTACCTATGGGATGCATAACCATTCGATGTTAAAGTGCATAATCCCATTCAAGGGTGATCCTCCCCCTACATGTGTTATGTGAATAAATTATTGTCTTGTATATAGTTAATGCATAGCTCTCTGGCAGCATTGATGGCATGGGTTTAGATTCTTGCAAAAGGAGACTTTGGCTTTTGAGCCATTCCTGCCTTCTAAAATGTTAGGTTGACGAAATGCACCCTATGCAAATATGCCATAATGTATGTGCTGTCCTTGCTGTCACCATAACTCATCATGTTAATGACATTCTTATTTCATGTAACCCCCTCTGTTACAATGTTAATATGTGTAACTGTAAATATCTTGTCTGCTTTTATTTAACTATATTTGCTGAGGAAGTGTGACCAAGATTAATTATTAAAACATACATACTGCATGTAAGCACCTTTAAATCAGTTATCTTACTACAATTTGAACATTTGCCCTACGCTCTTACATATTTCTGCATACATCTCTTTGATTTCTGTGCACATTGTCTTCAGTATACTTTCCCTGCCTGGTAACCAATCCATTGTGTTTGCCCTTGCCATTTGCCTTCTTTTATTTCTTGTATCTATATTCATGTTTCATTTATGTGCAAATTGCACTACTCCTGCCTGATGCAGCTTGCATTACATTATTTTGCCCTGTGTAGCTCTCTGTGTTGTCCATGCAAGCACTATTAATGGGTTTGCCCATAGGCAGTTTGTTAACTGTGAGTGCTCGTGCAGCTAAACACGTTTTTGTGTCTACCAAAACTATTGTTGGCCATGAAAACATGCCTGAATTCAACAAGCATGATGAGCAGCATGCGTATGCAATTAACTCTGCTATTTATGGTCTAACGCATAAGTATTGTGTAGGGTGTAGGCTTTGAGCAAAGCCTACATGATTCTTCATGAATCCCAGGGATGGATTACACTATAAATCTGAACAAATTATTTTCTATTTATTCCCTTTATGAGTGAATAGTAACTGTGTTCATGTGTACAAGAACATGTCTGACTGGCAGCAGTGCTACTGTAAAGAGAGGGACAGGGGTGCTGACACTAGAAAAGATTCAGGAGGGAATTTTATAAAGCCTACATGGACTTATTTGCCATGTAGGCATAGTGGCATGGTGCTTACATGGAAGTAAGCAGATGTGCGATCCAGTAAAGGGAGCCGAGGGGTGTGCATGAGCTTGCGAACATGGAAGTGTCCGTGGTATGCAAATCACCTCATAAGCAGGTGAAATGCATGCAAATGAGGAGGCTCAACCAATCCATCAAGCAGATGGGCAGTCGTGCAGACCCCGTGTTGGTGTCCGTAATGTACACAGAAAAATTCCATGTACAGGAAGTAATATTGACACCAGAGGCTGTAAAAGTGTAGTTACAGTGGCAGAAATAGTATAGAGGACACAGATATGTGCAAATGTAACCACTGAGTGTCCAAAACCATATGAAAATAACGTAAAATAATATTTTTTTAAATACCCTGGGTACGTTTGCATGGCGCACCACAGTGCGCAAATATCCTGTTATGGAAAAAAAATAAAAAAATATTATAAAAAACCCAGAATTTGTGAGTATGTAACAGTAATGCATTAGAGGACCCTGTGTGGAGTAGGTACAATGTAGGACTGCTGTGGTTGCTAATGAGGCAGGGCCTGAATCTGTGCAGTTACCAAGTGCTGTACATGGATCTGTATGCAAGTGAGCTGGGGTTACTGAATAGCACAAATGGGCACCTGCGTCTGCTGATCCCATCTGTGGAAGCACAGAAGAATGTAAGTGTCCACAGCAGAGGTAGCTGATATCAAAAGGTGGGTGTGTCCACAAACTTTTAAGCTCATTGGAGCTCACCGTTACCTGTTTGCATGGCGCACCACTTTGACCAGCAGTGCTGGTGTGCCCGGTGACTGCTAAGCTTTGTTTACCTGAGAGGCATGTGTTTCAGTGGGTTTGAGCATAATTGAGCAAGTATGAGTGGCAAGCAGCCATGCTGAGCATGACCTGCCATGGGGGTGTGTCTACTGACTGCTGAGCTATGTTTATCACTAAGGCATGGGTTTGCACAGCATGCCACCGTATTCAGCAAGGAAAGCTGACAAAAAAAAAAAAAGTGACTGAGAAAGCCAATGAGATATGAATGACTATTGAGCCCTGTGTCACTTAAACTAGGGCCATTAAACCCCTTAATGATTTACTTGGCAGGCAGAATGCATCATACAGTAGCTAGCCAATCACATAGAGTATGAAGGGTAGTAGAGTGTGTCACAAGGTATGAAAGCATGACGACGCTGACTGTCCCCATTGTCCCTGACACATTGTTCTACACATATGCACCTAGGGACCCATGCACATATACTGGCATACCTTGTTGACATCATATCTCTTGCCATCCTGTGCCGCTGTATTGCCGCCATGTGTCCATAGTTGTACCTCTCAGACTCTTGGTTGAAAAACATACACAGCTCTGTGACACACCTGTCATTTTGCAAGACTACCAACAGTGTTCCATCAGGCAACAAAGATATACAATGTTTGATGTGTAGTCCTGACACATTCCAGCATACAGTACCTGCTTTAGCATAACACTACTGCACTACAGAAGCACATGTAAAGGTTTATAATCATCCTGTGCATCAGACACATATATGCAGGTCCCCACATTGATGGCATGGATGGCAGGGATGTGGCACAGGTATCATCAGTGGCACAAGGAGTGGTGTGGTAGTGCAAGAGGCCTAGGCTGTGCCAAACAGTTGACAGCATGTGTGTGAGTCAAGAAGGTTGCTGGTGACATGGGCCATGGACAGGTGCTGTATGTGTTTGTAGGTGACTTGTATGTGACAGTGGTTTTGGAGTGTGTGTGTGTGTGTGTGTGTGTGTGTGTGTGTGTGTGTGTGTGTGTGTGTGTGTGCGTGCGTGTGTGTGTGTGTGTACAGTCAAGCCCAGTGCTAGCTGTACATGTGCATATGGTGAACAGCTGTGGACCATATATTGTAGAGTGGACATTTCACCATGTCCAGTCATGAACATGGGAACTGGCTTCTCCAGGAAACATGCAACAAGTGACCCATGTTGTGACACCTGCAACAGGAAGCAGATGGGCAGCAGTCCTCCTCCGAGCACCCCTATTAATCTGCCTGTATGGGACCTCACCAGCTCTCTGGCTATGGCCATCATCTACATTCACTGATGCCATAGTTCTAAACACTGTCCTGTACTATGTCACCACCCTCTGACTGTCCAATATGTGCGGCTTCTGGTGACTGGGTATGTGTGGGCATACTGACTGTGTGTGGGGACAATGGGTGCAGAAGAGGAATGTCAACCTCTGGAACAGATTCAGTCACCAACAACTCCACCTGTGCCTAACTATGGCCACCATCATCATGAGAGTCCAATGAGACCCTGACATCAGGTTGGGAGGGGTCAGACTCTAATCCCTCTGTTCACCTGTGAGAAGCAAGATAAAAGCAGTACATTACTACCTGCACTATTATGTATGGTAATCCACACAGACTCATACAGATGTGGATCTATAACTGCATTGCATGTCCCACATCTTCTCATCTCTGATCCCATGCACAACACACACACTCACAACAGCATACACAAACAACCCAGGCCTTGTATATCATGGACGTAACATACATCCGGGTTATGTTGCCAGTACAATACACCTGTGAGGTATGCAATATGGCAGTGTATCTGACAGCACTACACACAAAACCCAGTATACCTGTCTTGACAATGATATGCCAGTTGTAGTAACACTGCCTCAGGTTTGTACCATCAGCCTATTGTGTTTGAATGGGCATCTTGGTGCAATTGCCTCATGTGTAGCAGGCTGCATAGTTGCTCATAACTATGAGTGCAGACATGTTAATGTTTGTACATATACACACCTATCATTTCCTAGGCTGTGCACTGTGGTTAACTACTCCAAAATGGAACATACCATTATTCTACTCTAGTTAAGTACATTTGTGCAAAAGGCAAAATGGCAGCCCTTAACATTCATAGGGTATATCTGAGCTGGAAAAACAACAGTATCTCACTTACCAGGTACAGGATCATGAACTCTGGCCACACCTGAAATACCTGTGAAAAGGTGAGGAAAAGGTATTGTCAACAACTCCAAATGTTTCATTGTTAGAAAGTAATATGTGCATATATCCATGTGTACAGTAGCTACTGTGATACTGGCTATATTGGTGACATTCTGAGTATATGTGCATAACTATGGGTAAAAGCAAACCCCCCTCCAATGCAAATAGATCTGACATCCATGTACTGGTCTGCAGAGCCTGCCACAGTGTGAGAAGGTTGGCTGGGAGCTGAGGGTTGATCCTAGGTTCACCAGGAATTCCTCTGTGGCTGAGAGTGGTTGTTTTGTTGCAGGTCCTCCATCAGTGGCAGCATGGTCACTGGCAACAGCAGCTGCCCTTTGATGTGCTGCATTGATAATGTCTGTGGCCCGGTGTCAAACCTGCTCATAGGTCCTGTCCTGTTGGTCAGTATCACCAACAACCATCACAAGGTCAGCCCACAATGCTGCCTGCTGTTCATGATTATGGTGACCCCCTTGACAGCAGGATGTGATGGTTGAGTCTGAGGGCATCCACTACAGCGTCATTTTCTGCAGATGAAAATAGAGGATGTCTCCATCAGTACATCGGTCCTGCAAGACAACAAGAGGGGAATGTGTTACAGGACCAGATACTTGGATGCCCACTATGTACTGACCCTAAACACCTATAATGGCTTGCACTATCCATTGCTCCCTCACACGTTATACCCCAGTAGGGCAGG
Source organism: Protopterus annectens (assembly GCF_019279795.1). Lineage (NCBI taxonomy): Eukaryota > Metazoa > Chordata > Ceratodontiformes > Protopteridae > Protopterus > Protopterus annectens. The sequence goes on along the minus strand of NC_056744.1, from coordinate 555,451,885 downwards.
CAGATCAGCAGGAATTGACCTATCATGACATGGTTTTGTTATGGAGGTGAAATATATAGGTTAGTTATGAACAAAACCATTGTTAGTTATAACAGCATGCAGAACATTGGAAATAACCCCAATACATTTCAATGCATATTATGTGAACCACAACAATGAATAACAGAACAGTCAGTATATTAAAAGCATGCCAGTAACAGTTATGGCATATGGCCAACAGGATAGGTAATTCAACAATATATGTTAATATGTAACCATTGTAATAAATAACAATAATAAAACACATGCCCCAAAATAAAGTTTGTGGAACAACATATGCTATTAGTAAACCATAACCAATGCATAACAATAATAAATATTTGAAGATAAGGGGTGGGGAGAGAGAGAAATACAGTCCATTATTGCCATTATAGGCTATATAGTTGACAATGGTACTGCTATCTACTCTACAAGTCTGTCCTTTATATGTGTGTAAAAGTGCCCTATATCTGCTTTAGCACGTACATACCTCTTAAGCTAAATGCATGGGACAGCATGGGCCAAGAAGTAACAACTGCAGGTGCACAACTACACTGAACACTTGCACATCAGGTGTATCTACATAACTACCTAGGTGTACTGTGGGGTGATGTACTGTGACTTTCTATTTACATATATCTGTGGATAATACATCTGTGACAGGGGGATTATGCAATGGTAATTACATTATGTGACAGCATGACACTTGCGAGACATGTATGTGTACAGTACAGAAAGTAAACAACTATCATGCCTTGCTGGGCAAGCATAGAATAGAACCTAATAGCAGTGACTGCAGCGGACATGTGCATCAAAAGTATTAAATGACTGCAGCAACCTTTAACACACACTCCAAGCATGCAGTCATACCAGGGCATACACATTTTATTTATTTTATTTTATATTATTATTATTATTATTATTACAGTGATTTCCTGTTTTTTATGCTGCATTTTCCCATTCCTGATAATGATTGTAACAGTCTATGACATGTAAACACACAATAATGCACTCATGATATGGGTTACCTCACCCATTTCCCTGTAGTTCCTGTGGACAGAATATCTGTAAACATTACATGACTTAAACTGTAATATTTAGATCTACATAGCACTGGGTTTGAACCCTTGTCTGTGTGTGGCAAAAATGTACTTCATGCACAGTATTTAGCAAACGAATCTACTGAGTCACTGCTGATTACTGAATGACTGATATTTGCCTAGACCTCACCTGGCACCAGAATATGACCTGATAATAGTGGTGCAGTTTTATACATGACTGGAGTGACAGTTGAACACACATTTATGACATTCGGGCATGACAGACATACTAGGTAAAGTATATATTACTACTTAGAATTCAGGTGTACACATTACATTGTTAGTGTGATGAAATATCTATGAAGTCAACAAACAATATCCGATTATGGGTTATTATTTGCACTGTACAACTAGTACACTGTTATACCTGACTGCAGCACCATACCACACAGCCTGAATGCTTGTAGCTGACATGCAATGGTGAAAACAAGACATTCCTGCTGTACACGATTTATCTTGGTATTATTGCTACTACTCAATGTGTCATTGCAGACCAGTTGTCACAAGTGATTTCTTACACAACAACCCTGAACCTACACTTATAGCACATCAGACCTTATTAGACATACAGTACCTTCATGCAGGTACTTATAGTATTTCATGTTTTTATTGCAGAACAGTTGTAATAATTGATTTTACAAAACAGCCCTATTACTCAGCAGACTTTATTAGACATACCTTCATGCAGGCACTGATACTATTTTGTGTTTTTATTGAAGAACAGTTTAAATATTTGATTTCTTGGAAAACATCCCTACTTCCACAAGCATTGCAAAACAGACTTTATTAGAGAAACCTTCAATCAGTTACTGGTATAATTTCATGTTTTTATTGCACAACAGTTGTCATTATGCAGGTTCTGCAACACAGCTGTAATGCCACAGTTATTGTACTGCAAACTTTTATTGCATATAATTTATCACAGTTAATGCTTTAGTCTTCCCTGCTTATAGCACTACAGTTGACAGTATGCACTTCATGTACTACAGATGGAAGTCCACATTCATTGAAATACAATCTTTACTGTATATACTTAATCACAGTTATTGCTTTACTATTTCTTGCTTATTTGATTATAGATAGCAAAATACATCTGTACTCACCACACTTACTGCGCAACCTGGCTAAGTGTCCAGCATGCGCCTCAACATTGCAAGCCCTCTCCTCTGCAGCTGTTGGGAGAGAAGCACACCATTATGCATACCAGTTTAGCAGACATTCAAGATTAGATATTAGTGAAATACAGGTAATGGTACTTTCATACATGTGGGACATTCCTAGTCTAAATTCTTGGACCCAGGTGTCCAAGAGAGCCCCCTTACATCTTTCCAGGTGATCATGGTGGTAATGACACTGCTCACCTGGGCGGAGGATAGCAGTTGTACTGATGAGGTCCCTTACCAACTAGTCCCAGGCCTCTGTCTTGCACTCTGAGCCCTGGTAACCTCCCTGCATCAACTGGCCTTCGTGTTTTTTTACAAGGAGTCCGGCCATGTACCTGGACTTCTGAATGCCCCACCGCTGCTTCATAAAGAATGAACCCCTTCCAACACCTGCCATTGTATCCTTCAGAGACAGAACTCCAACTGATTATGCTGTATTTCTGCCCATCGGGTTTAATATAGCCTGTTTTCCCACCCTTACATGCCACTGGGCATTTTTTTAAAATGCAGTACGTTTCTTAGCAGCGTGCATACCAACACAGCTCAGCTGAGCTGTGCTAAAACCTAAATGCTTAGCAGTGCTTAGAAGTGTGCAAACCAGCCAAGCGATGCCAAGCAGTGCATAAACAATTTCAGCCGTTATTGTGTTTATGTAGTGCTTAGCAGGGCTTAGCAGGTTGAGTGCAGCAGGGCAGTATTTCAAAATAATTTGCATGATTTTTATTTTGAACAAAAATGAACAAAAATGTTAACTTGCCATCCCAAATATTCAAACCCTGCACCTACTGCAGATAAGGCCACAATTCTACCCATTCGGCTATGTGGAAAACTGGAATTTTGCTATACCTTTGCATATACCTCTAAGCTAGCTTTAAGCAGTGCTGAGCAGCACCGTGCTGTGCCATGCTTACCTGCTCAGCTATGATTAAACTTGACCTTTAGATAAATAATTAAAGGCATTCTGTTTCTATTTTAGATGCCTCGTGTCTTGGCGGCACTTCACACTGTTGCGCTCTGTGCAGCACCTTGCAAACATGCTTTTAAAACATTTTTAAAAATTAAATTACATTGCTATACTCTAATTTGACAGTGCATGGAGTATGTTACTCATCTGCAGACACAGTTAGCACCACACTCCCTACACTGATTCAATAACCATGTCCCAAGGCTCTACCTTGGCAATGCACCATGATTAATATGCATGGCACGCTGCCGAGGGGGAACCATGTGCATAGACATGGTAACATTCCATGTAGGCTCTATTCTATGCCTACACATGAAATTTATTAAACCTAGGCATCAGTTTCATGAAAGTGATGAGAAGTGCTATCATGGGAGTATCAGCATTTGAATAGATATTTGGACGTCATCATACTCATTATTGTTTTATTAATAGAATGTCTTACCAAGATGGTGAGCTGGAACTTACTCTACTCCTTGATCTTGGCCTATAATTGTTTAATTGATGTTGTTAAGATAGATTCCAGTAGGTGGATTAATGCTGATAAAATATTTATGTTGAATTTAGAATCTGCGATTGACCTTCATAACCACAGGCTCATATTACTGACTACCCTGATTAGGAGTGAAGATTATTATTTTATCTTTCCCTAGCATGAGGTGCCATAATTCATCATATATCTGAAGGATGAAGAGTATATTAAGTAACAATAAAGCAGGATTGGTGACCCAAAAACAAAAATGTTCAAGAAATGTAGATGCACGTTTATTTAGAATGGAAATGTCAACGACTCAATCAATGTGATTTGCCTTATTTAAGTCCCATTTGCTAGTAAGGCCAGGATAAAATAATGGAAGGAAGGTACCCCTGGAATGTGTCATATAAGAGATAACAAGGTGGGGATGTATAACCAGTAGTAACACTGTCAACCACTGGCTGATCAAAGAGTAGTTTGCAATTATTTAAAAGGGGTTCCTGGAATAAATGGCCACATTATGTACTACTGATAAATAAATAATGCCCCTGCAGGAACCTAAAAAATATTGCCACCAACATTATTTTATAATTCTGCAGTTTCTTTGAATATAAACCAAAGCCAAATCAAATTGTCCCCCCCTGTACATACATGCATGTATGCAAGGACGCATGCATAGACTCTCTCTCTCTCTCTCTCTCTCTCTCTCTCTCTCTCTCTCTCTCTCTCACACACACACACACACACACACACACACACACACACACACACACACACACACACCTTCACCCAAATAAGATATGCAAATGTGCATAATTCTAATTTATCGGGCAATTTTTAGCTATCATTTAGTCTTAGTTAGCAGAAGTAAAGTATATCTGTACTTAAGAAAATGCAAAATATTTCTCTGAACCATGGAGGGCAGTCCAATCACTATGCAGATAAACACAACTGAGGATCTACCTGTTTTCTAAAGTTTTTTTTTTTTTTAAACAAGCATTGGGAATGTCACTTCAAGGACCTTTACCTGAAGGAAGTTAATGACTGTGATGGGAATTTCTTGTGGGTAAAATAATAAGGATTTCTCAAAAGCTACTCCAATATCTAATGAGTACTAAACACTCCATGCATACACGTTGTTGTAGTTCTAACCAAACAATTACAATCCAGAATGGCTGAAAAGAACATTAAGCTTTGCTACTGACTGCAAAAAGATTCCTATGAAGTAATGCACAGAGGTGCGGAAAGGCTGGAAATGGTCTTATTTAATTAGTATATATTTTTTCAGTTGCCATTAGGAGTTTCTTATAAATTTCAGTTCCCCATATTCTGTTTCTCCTATTGTGCCAATATACTCTCCTAAGATTATGGCACCTTTTATGCATAGCTTCTACTTGACACTTTTAAAACTGTCCCCCGGATTTACTAATCCTCCATGTAAGACTTAATAAGTCTTACTCGGAGGCTGCAGTTGAACGGTTTGATGTCAGCGTGCCATGAATATTCAGGAGGGCACGCTGACTCAACCGTAACTCTTACACGGAATGAGTAGGAAAGCAGGGGGCGTGTCCGACTGCCGAGCAGTCTAAATGTGCATGCCCCTGCAAGGTTTTAAAAAGCATAATGTCAACACACAAGAGCGAGTTCGCTCAAATGTACTTGCACCCAACACCACACTCCCTGACACTGTAAACCCCCATCACACTTATATAAAGTAAATAATTATAATTTTTTTTTAAATCCACGATACAACTGCCCGTATTTGCACTTGTGTGCGCGGGTGTGCCCATTGCTTAGCTACAGTTAGCAAGTCTGACATGGAAGAGCATAAGAAAGAATGTTAATGCAAATCACACGCAATAGCAATAGCGTAATGGTAGAGCATTCGCACAAAGAAGAGGCATTCACGGTTCGAGTCCCGTCACTCACTTTTGTATTTATTTTTTACATCAGTATATGGAATAATACCTAACATATATGTTTAAACATAACTAAAAAGCAGTGAAATGGCCAATGTATCAGTGAATAAAATAAATATTTTAAAGGATCCCAATATAAAATTGCCTGCAGTTAAGCGGCGCTTCACCCAGCGCAAAATAGTTGCCCATAGTTAAATAGCACTTTAGCCAGCGCAAAATAGTTGCCCATAGCTAAATAACGCTTTAGCCAGCGCTAAATAGTTGCCCATAGCTAAATAGCGCTTTACCCAGCGCAATCGGTTTGCGCAGAGGTGTGCGCTGCGCCAGCCAGCGCACTGTCGCACAACGTGGAGCAATGTAGAGCAAAGTTGCTTACACACAGCCATGCCCCCTAACTTATCTGGACAATAGTAAAATAAAATACAATGATAAGGTTTGAACCCAGGACACTGTGCACCATAATCAAAGTACTGAACCACTAAGCCACGACACCTTAGGAAAAATTTCCACTGTTAACATATATATAGTAATAAATGTTAGATTAACCATTGCTAAGCAGGTCTGCAGTCAGCCGAGAATAGTCAAAAACGGCCAATCACAGAAAAGTGTGGGAAATGCGACATATTTAAGCTGCATAGGCGGGAATACTCGCCATAACTGATTGTAGCTCCCATCTGCAGTTAGAATGTCTGGTGCTGGAGAGGGAACATGCTTTAGAGCACAACACTGGGGCATCGAGGAGTCAAGATACATGGTTTGGCTCCTAGTCCATCGGCATGAGACTCGACTCCTGCAGGGCCAGTTCCAAGGAACGGAGTATAAGGCAGAACCTTGGAACCGGTTGGCTCATGAACTCACCAGTGCCACAGGCATTCCTCGGACTGGTGAGCAGGTCCGTCACCACCATGCAGACCTGAAGAGATGGAAGCAGGTCCTTCTGAACCAGTGGATCCAGGAGGCCCGTCATATGCATGATGCCACACTACTAAGTAGGTAGCCATGGAATGCAGTATGTAAGACAAGCTAATATACTCTAAATAATGCATAGGTATGTCTAAATATGCTTTCATTTACTCCACAGCTGCAGGTGTTCATGCTGTGAATCAGCAAGCCTATGCAGATAGGCTGCTAAGGCTGCGCCACCAGGCAGGTTAGTAAATATTCTACAAGTTTTGTTATATAATATATGTGAGAGAGCATGAAAAAAGTGGCCTAACCCAAAAATACAACTAGCAAATGACTTGAATAAATCCACTGCATGTATTGTTATATAACAAACGTCACTGAGCCAGAAACAGAGTGTACTAACCCAGCAATCAAGGTAACATAAGTGTGGACTACTATCTCTGCATGTACTGTCATATAATTTAAGTGAGCAAGCCTGAAAAAGGGTGTTGTAACCTATCAATAAAGGTATAATATGTCCTGAATAGGTCTCCCGTATGCACTGTAATATGAAATAAAGGAGAGAGCCTGTAGAAAAGTGTGTGCAATGTAATTAATAAAGGTATAATACTTGGAGTGTGTCTGTGTCACTTACTTTGAAATGTTGCTGTACCCTTGCATTCAATAAGTAGTACTGTAGTATTATTTGCTGTCAACCCACATTTGTGCAGTCCCATATGAAGTGGATGAATGAAGAGCCAGTAGCTGGGAAGCATATAACATTAATTCCCAGAATAAATTCTCTGCATGTACTGTTATACAACAAATGTCAAAGAGCCATGAATAGAGTGTAGTAACCCATTAATAAAGGTAAAGAAAGCCTGGAATACTACCTCTGCATGTACTGTCAGATAAAATAAGTGAGCAAGCTTGAAAAAGAGTGTTGGAACCTATCAATAAAGGTATAATATGCCCTGAATACGTCTCCCGTATGCACTGTAATATGAAATAAAGGAGAGAGCCTGTACAAAAGAGTATGCAATGTAATTAATAAAGGTATAATACTTGGAGTGTGTCTGTGTCACTTACTTTGAAATGTTGCTGTACCCTTGCATTCAATAAACAGTACTGTAGTATTAGTTTCTGTCAACCCACATATGTGCAGTCCCATATGAAGTGGATGAATGAAGTGACAGTAGCCGGGAAGCATATAACATTAATTCCCTGAATAAATCCTCTGCATGTACTGTTATACAACAAATGTCAGAGAGCCATGAATAGAGTGTAGTAACCCATTAATAAAGGTAACATAAGTCTGGAATACAATCACTGCATGTACTGCCAGGTAAAATAAGTGAGCGAGCCTGAAAAAGAGTTTTGGAACCTATCAATAAAGGTATAATATGTCCTGAATATGTCTCCTGTATGCACTGTAATATCAAATTAAGGGGAAAGCCTGTAGAAAAGAGTGTTTAATGTGAATAATAAAGGTCTAATACTTGGAGTGTGTCAGTGTCAGTTACTTAGAAATAATACACGTAGGGGATATACACCTGCAGTCAATAGTAATGTAGTGTACAGTAAAATTGCTAATAATATGTTAATGGATGTTTCTTTTTCCCCTCTACACCATGTGCATAAACAATGCAATTCCACACTTCAATGGGTATGTGTAATCTCATAACATTTGTTGGGACATCTGTCCTATTGTTCAATAAAAATCTGTTTTTGCTTTGATGCATGTGCCCTGTTCAAACACCACATTCTTGGTGGCCTGTTGCCACCAATCATCCCTGCATGCTGTTGTAATGTCCACTGTTGTTCAATATATAGGTTCATAGGTTCATACTAGGCTATCTGCCCTAGGGCATTTATAAGCCTAGCCAGAATGTGTTTGGCTTTCACCACCCATTTTAAATTTATTTTGCTATGCCCTTTTTCGAGGTTAGTATACTGTGCCTCTATCTAACAGTGACACAGAAGTGATACCCGGGGTAAACCTACGATCTCCCATCCACTCATCAAGATTCCTCTTGAAGAGAGTCAATGAGGGACTCTGCCTAACCTGGACTGGGATTTTATTCCAGAGTGAAGGGAGCCTCTGGGTTATGAATCTGTCCCTCCAGCATGTCCTATTTATTTCAGTGCTGAGGTTCAAGTCTCTCGAGCGAGCTCGATGGGATTTGGATTTTCTGAGGTGCAGCATGTCCATTAATTGCGGGTTGGACATGGCTTTATACGTCAGGCACAGATCGCCTCTGAACAGGTGGTATGCCACTGAGTAGAGCTGGAGTTTCTTTAACCGGGCAGCATATGGCAACTGTTTGAGCCCTTTGATCCTCTTGGTGAGGTACTTTTGGGGTCTTTCCAGTTGCTGCAGGTGTCTGGTAAGGTACATCCCAAAAGGGGCATTGTACTCAATTATGGGCCTGATGAGGGATGAGTAAAGAGGCATGATGACCTCCCCTAATCTAGATGTGAATCCCTTCATGATTAGGTGGGCTATATAAAATGTTTTTCTAACCACTTTGGCCACGTGGTTGTCAAATGAGAGATTGCTATCAACTTGGGTCCCCAGGTCCCTAATTACTTCTTCTGTACTTAATGGATTTCCACCTATGTGGTAATTTGTGGGCACTTTGTTTTTGCCAAAGGGATGACTATACACTGTTTGGCATCTAGCTTGAGGCCATGGCACTGGCACCAGTTGGCTGTTTCTATGAGGCCTTTTGGAGGATGCTTGTGTCGGCTGGAGGGTCGATTATGGCACCCAGTTTGCAGTCATCTGCGAACTTGGTCAGCCACAGTCCTTCCGTGTTGGCCTGTACCTCCCCGAAATATATACCGAACAAGAGAGGTCCCAGGACTGAGCCTTGTGGGACACCACTTGTAACTGGTTTGGAGTCTGACATGGCTCCAGCAATTCTAACCATGTGGGTTCTGTCCTTGAGCCAGTTTGCAATCCATCTAGTGACATAGGGGTTTATATTTAAGCTGGTGAGCTTATCTATAATGCCCGAGTGGGGTATTGTATCGAAGGCTTTTGCGAGGTCCAGGTAGGCTGTGTGACCACCTTCCCTCGTCAATGGCCTTGGTGACTGTTTCAAAGAAATCAACCAGGTTTAAGAGGCAGGATCTGCCCTTAACAAAGCCGAACTGGGTAGGATCCAGTGTTTGTAGGTCCCCAATATCTTTATTTATGAGGTCCATGATGATCCTTTCCATAGCTTTGCAGACCAAGCTAGTCAGGCTTATGGGGCGATAGTTTCCAGGATCCGTCGAGGCACCACCTTTATGGAGAGGGACCACTGTTGCTGTACACCACTCTTTGGGCACATATCCTGTAGTAAGGCTGAGATTGAACAGTAGTTTTATGTTTGGGTTTAGCTCTTCTTTGAGTTCATGTAGACGCCCGGGACACCATCTGGTCCCATTGATGCTGTGTTTTTGCTTTGGAGAGGGGCTCTTACCTGAGCATCTGAGATGTCAGGGGACAGCACTCTGCTGGGATAGATATTTGCCCTTTGGTGGGGAGGGAGAAGTTTGCTGAACCTGTCAGCTAGGATGTTGGCAATGTCTGTGGGTTCGTGTATTTTTGTCATTTTGGACTAATTCTGAGCATATCTGGGAATTACCACCCAGGTTCCTAACATAACTAAAGAAAGCCTTGTGATTATCCTTAGTATCCTGTGCAATTTTTCTCGAAGCTGGCCTTAGACAATTTTATGTGTGCCCGTAGTTTTTTGCTAATACTGATCAGTGATGCCTTCCCTTTTTGGGATTTTGCTTTATCATTTAGTAGCTTTCTCCTTCTATTGTATAGTTTGTTTATGGCTGGGGTCCACCAGACAGGACGTCTGCCTTTGGAGGATTGGGTCTTGGTTTTATTTGGGATCGCATGATCCATGCATTCCTGAAGGTGTTCATAGAATGCGTTTATAAAGGATTCTGCGGTCTGGGCTGTATTTTCCACAGGCCCAGGGGCTTTGAAGGATTCCACCTCAATTTTGAGGAGTGTAAAATTTGCTTTAGAGAAGTTTTTCACTGTGGTTTTCTAGGCAGGGGGTGGGGTCGGGATGTGAATATCCAGTGAGATTAGTTTATGGTCTGATCTTACCAGTGAGGGACACACTTCTGGTCTGGAGCATAGAGTCCCCATGTTGGTGATGATCAGGTCCAGTATGTTTTCCCCTCTTGTGGGAGTGGTAACAAGTTGTTCCATAGCATTTGAGTTTATAAATTCTAGGAACCTTTGGGCTAGGGTGTTGGAGCTAGAGTAATGCTCCCAGTCTATGTTTGGGTAGTTGAAGTCGCCCAATATAATGGTGTTTGGAGAGACCTTCATATTTTCCAGTGTTCTCAGGAAGGCCAAGTGGGGTTCCTGGGTTTGGGAGGGTGGTCTGTAGCAGGCTATAAACTGGAAGGCAGTTTTACCCACTGTTAGTTGCACATGGATAGTCTCTGATGCTTCGTGCTTTGCCACCAACCTGGAGGTGTGGGTATCTTTGATGAATATCGATACTTCCTCCTTTGTGGTTCGGTCCAAGTTTTGGGGCGAAAAGCATGGTATGAGGTAAAACCTGGTAGTGCTGGGGTGCTCTCGGGAGCCCTGAACCAGGTTTCTGTTACTGCACAGATATCGATGTTCTCCATGCTAAGGAGAGTTTCGAAAGTCGTGCATCTTGAGGTTTAGACTTCTGGCGTTGAGTAGCATTACTCTTAGTTTCTTATCCCTTGTGATACCTATGGAGGTGGGTTTGTCTTTTGAGCCTTGCCTAAAAGGCACTATGGGGGTAGCAAGAGCCTTTGCCAATATCCGAAAGCCCAGGGGTGACAGGTGCAAGCCGTCCCTAGCGAAGCATCGTGGCTTGTCGAGCATATCATCCCAAGCTGACAGGCATTGGATCCCCTTTGAATGACACCAGTACTTAAGCCAATTGTTGAAATTGATCATCTTGTCTTCATATTGTGGCATCATTCTTGGTGAGGGTAAGATGCTACTCAAGGTCAGGGTCATACCGGCCTGGTGTGTTATGCTTGTTGTTCAACTGTTGTAACCTTGGTGCGTTGGGTTAATGGGAATATTACTGCATGCTGTTACAACTCATTTTGAATGCTGCTGTCAATGTTGTAATTAAACACACCTAATCAAAGAACGTATGGGAAGGTCATTCCCAGCGGACCCACCTGTCCCTCCTCAGCTGGCTATTGCACCTGGCACCAGCATGTCTGGTGCCCAGCCCGGGCTACCCTCCTCCGTTGGTCCTGTGCCACCTTCGGGTGGAAGCGCTGCAGGGGATGGGGCTCGAGCCCCTGCAAGTGTGGGTGGAGAAGGGCCACCTGTCACCCTCCGAAGGGTCCGGGTTGTGGTGCGTAGGGATATCCAGTGTTTAGTCACTGAACCCCTACGCCAGCTCAAGGTAAGATTGGTGCGACTCATGGGTGTGCCTGTCCCTCCTATGCAGCCCCCAGCACAGCGACCCTCGGGTCTGTGAAGGTGCAGTGGTGACTGTCCATGGGTGGGGATCTCAGTCCCACTGTTACCATCTGTGGGCTCATGGGCTTGCGAATTCCAAGCATCCATCCCTGTCAATTGTGTTCACCCACCTTATGTGTCATACTCTGCCCCTGTATGCATCTTGTTTGGCTTGTCTGTTTACCTCCACAACCTACCTCCCCAAATATACCTACTTCCCCTACCTCACTTTCCACTCTCACCTGAAAAAAAAAAGGGCAATCTGTACCCACAAAAAAATTACGCCCCATACATAGCTGGCCATCTCACACACATGTCTGCTGGACATGTAAACCTGATAATTACAATTGGCAGTACAACATAATTTGTTGTCGCCACCCCACTCCCAGGGGTGGAAGTATACAAAATTAAGTCAAAATGCATTGCATATGCACAGCTGTTGCTGTTAAAGAAATGGGCAGCTATGGACCTTCCCTACACCCGTCCTGCACATCCCGAGCTTGTTTTCCTGCTGTCTTTCCCTCTTTGTGCCCCCTTTTTCACCACTTTCCTATCTCCCCATTTTCTTTTCTTTCAAAGAAATTAGCTCAGGGTTTAGCGGGAGTAAGCACCTTTAAGCAGTAGTAAGCGGGTTTAAGCGATTGTGCACATGTGTGCGCTAAGCTTAGCATCGCTAAGCATCACACAAACCCACGCAAACCCGCTTACAACTGCTTAAAAGTACCTTAGTCACTCTATATGACAAGGCCCTTGTACTTCTCAGCAGCAAAATAAAAAACCTTGTCAGTCTCGAACCCGGGACCTTGGACTCACCCGTCTTAATGAAGTACCACTACACCACAGCAGATATACAAAAAATTAGTGCTGAAAGCAATATATCATGCATTACCATGAGTGAATGTAAAGGGAAAATAGGAATGGCATAACACAAATCTTGTTCTGTGGGCCTTAACCAGCAGGTGTTGTGGAATTGCACGACATGACTGTGAAAAGAGAATCAGCCATGCTAGTAGGGAATAATGTTACAGTAGCACCTTAAAAACCCCACACAGAATCAGAGCATGATAAACACTGGCATATTTGCATAGGTCACAGGCCAGACCTCCCAACAGTGACTGATCTACAGTGATGACCCTGATATGTAAACAAATGTTAGCTGTGCCCCTCTGACTCCCTGTGAAATGTACTAACAGTAGGCAGAAAGGTGGGGAATCTCACTTAATGACAAATGTCAATAAGTGAGAGTAGACACTGCATGCACATCAGAAAAGGTGTAGTAATACATATGCTCTGAATCCCCCAAAGTCTGAACTTCAAAATGTCTGAAATATATCACAGGTGTATCCCAGTTATAATTACCTTTCCCTGAGGCTGTTCAAATATATACCTGAGAGTATCTGAGGCCTGGTTGAGTCAGAAACACACAGGCATATCAGCTTGTCTGCTGTTACACACTCTGCAAATAGCTGTAGAATGAATCTCACAAGCATGCCCTTATGTAGAAGTACAACACAGAAATATCAAAGGATGTGGCCATGTACTGCTAGCAAACACCTGTGACAATGCCATTGTTCAGGTGCTGAAAAGACTGTTGTGGTGCACAGTCAAAGAATACTAGGCTGACCTCTGTCTACCATCTGGATATGTCCACAGGTGGGAGCTACTCAGACAGACTACTAGCCTTTATAGACTTACAGGTACACAGCAACTCTGCATTTTCAGTAAGATAAACATCACCTGATAATAAATAATGCAGTCTGCACTTCTGCACCCCTACCCAAAGGTACTATATACCCATGTAGTCAGGCACAACCAAGGGTGTAGGTAGGCATACACAGTAGTGAAATATGTCCAGTTGTCCTGAGCAGACTGTGCTAATGTCAACACAAACAAACCACAAACTGTTCAGAAGTGAGTAACGTACTAATGACAGTGTAGCAGTTCACAAGCAGTGCATGCGCCTGATATTCATAATTGGTAGTACAACATACTTAGTTGTCCTCACCCTCTTTCAGGGGTGGAAGGTTTCAAATATCCCTCCTAATGTATTGCATATGCACAGTTGTTGCCGGTAAAGAAATGGGCAGCTATGGACCCTCTCCACACCCATCCTGTACATCCCGAGCTGGTTTCCCTACTGTCTTCCTCTCTTTGTGCACCCTTTATCACCACATTCCTATCTCCCCATTTACTTTTCTGTCAAAGAAATGAGCGCAGGGGTTAGCGTGAGTGAGCACTTGTAAACAGTAGTAAGCGGGTTTGCACCAGTGTGCGCATGTGTGCGCTTAGCTTAGCATTGCTAAGATATGATAAGCTAAGCCAATCTTGGAGTAGTATTGCTAAAATAAAGTAAGCTGAGCTAAGCTTAGCTTAGCATTGCTAAGCGTCACGCAAACCCGCGCGAACCCACTCACAACTGCTTAAAAGTGCCTTAGTCACTCTGTATGACAAGGCCCTTGTACTGCTCAGCAGCAAAATAAAAAACCTTGTCAGTCTTGAACCCGTGACCTTGGACTCACCAGTCAGCATGAAGTACCACTACACCACAGCAGATATTCAGTAACTTGGTGCTGAAAGAAATATAACATGCATTACAATGAGTGAATGTAAATGGAAAATGGGAAAGCCATAGGAATACATTGCAATAACTACTGTTGTATTCCAGTTAATTCTCTAATTCGAAAAGAAAGGACATACTCCCATGTATCCAGTGTTAGCATTAGGCGGTGTGAGTAAAGCTACACACTGAGAAGAGTGTACTGGAAGAAGCAGCAGTCAGGTTTCAGTACAACATGCATTTCACTGGCTACAACCCAGCTTCAGATATGAGACATATACCAACCTTCTCACTGAGACAACAGTGTCCACAGCAAACAAGCATGGTCCCCACCTTGCAAAACTGCCTAACCTACCTAACCTATCATTTTATAGCAGTGTCCTGAAATCACAGTGAGAACTGCAATTACCACACAGCAGGCTGCATGCAATTACTAAATGATGGGCACCAATTGGTGCAAAGGCCATCACATGCACATGTGCAGATACCTAGAAAAGCAGCCTGTATCTGCTGTCCACACATGCAATAATATCATTGCACCAACTGGGAGAGAGAGGGAGAGAGAGAGAGAGAGAGAGAGAGCACGAGTGAGAGAGACAGACAGAGACAGACAGACAGATGGATACAAACAGGCAGTGGGAGACAGACACTGAAAACAAACAGTAACACACAGAGGAAACCAAAACCAAAAAAAAAAAATACAACACCTACAGCACACGGAGGTGAGGAATACAAAGGTAAGGTATGTAACAGATATGTATTTGCTGACAACCAAAAGATGTGTCTGAAGGATACCCTACATACTGTGAATCATCCATATGTGGCAGCAGTCCGTATCTATATGTACATGCACATTTGCATAGGGCAAGGGACATACTGCAACTGTTAGTGAAGGCTGGACATATGTATGTTGTTGAAGGCTGCTATGTGCACATATGTATGTAGGTTGTAGTGTGTGGCATTGCAGACAGCAAGCAGTGCCGGTATATGTCATGTGGTGATTAAACACTGTGGGACTGAGCTACAGGCAGTGAGGCCTGCTACAGCTATACAGCCTGAGGACAGCAGAATGCATTCTGCACAACATTGTGAAATAGTATTACATAACCGTATGTCTCACAACTGTTGAATAATTGACATCCCCACCATGACAGGTGGGCAGTATATGTGCCTATATGTGCAGCTATATGTACAGCAATGGATGCTTAGATGTATGTGTATATATACATGTATATATATATATATATATATATATATATATATATACATGTATATATATATATATATATATATATATATATATATATATATATATATATATATACATGTATATATATATATATATATATATATATATGTGTGTATGTGTGTATAGATATTTATATATATATAAATATATATATATATATATATATATATATATATATACATATACATATATAGATACATAGAAATATAGAATTATAGATATATAGATCTATATATAGATATATACATATATACATATAAAGATAGATATAGATATATGTAGATATATATAGATATATATATGGATATATATAGATATATATGGGTATATATGGATAAATATAGATATATATCGATATATATGGATATATATATAGATATATATAGATATATATGGATATATATGGATATATATAGATATATATAGATATGTATGGATATGGATAGATATGGATAGATATGTATAGATATGTATAGATATGTGCCATCATGACATGCTCACACATATCGTTTAATTGTCTTCCAGGGTTATGGCTCATCAACGTCATCCATCGTATTCAGCTGCGGAGGAGCAGGAAATTCTGAACAGCCTGGTGCAGCACTATAACCTGCTTTTTTCCAGGGCCAGCCAGCACCAGCATGACCGTACTGCACTGTGGCAAGACCTTGTTCGCCAGGTAAATGACATAGGCATGCATAGCCGGACATATGAGCAGGTACGCCATCACTGCAGTGATTTAATTAGACATGTCCAGCGGCATGCGTCTGATATTCATAAGAAACAGCTTGCCACAGGTGGGGGGGTGGCCATACACCCCCCCTCACCAGAGTGGAGGAGCTGCTCCTAAGCATGGTAGCTCCTGGCCTACAGCAGCAACAGCGTCACACATGTGTCATCATGGAGGCCGGAGCCACCCAGCAGGATGACATGGAGCATGCAGGTAATACACCCTCGCTGTAGACTACCATTACCTGTATTGTTAGAATATGCATATGTGAGATGTGTACTGTGTGTTTAGCAGTTGTGCTGCCTAACGTGTGCAATACTGATATTTGGAATAGTATCCCGTACATCTGTGACTGTTGACTGTTGTTCCACTGTCGTTTAGCACACTCACAGTAGCAATGCCACAGTTGTGGCCACTGACAAACTGTGTCATATTCTTCTAGGTCCCTCTGGTGTGACAGCAGGGCAGACAATGCATGCTGGTGAGTGTGTTAACACTTTAATATTGGTAATGAAATGTGCATGTCATAGGTGAGGTGTAGGCCATGTACACGTAACACACCTACGCATAATGCATGCTGTGCATGTTTGCTGTGAGACATCAATCATCTCAGTAAAGTCAGTAGCTGCCTCAATCACATGCAATGCACAGTGCAGTAGACACAATTGTGGCAACACTGTACTGCACATTGGATATGCATAGTTGCTACAGCTGCACACAACAGAACACGTTTATCATACGCAGTACATGAATACATGCTAGATTTGGCATTACCACACACCCGCTGTAAGGTCACACTTCAGTATTCCACATGTCATGCACACACACATGATGTACCTCAAGGGTAGAGGCCTATCATCGGGCTGTGCAACACTCTGCAACACATAACACAGTCATGTTAGGCAATGATCCATATTGGGCACCTCCCACACCCATGTACAAGGTGGCTGTGTAATTGTGAACATAGCCACGGCACTGCAGTTCAGGTACAACATGCTAGGCAGTGGTCTTGCACACATTAGTAGCTTTGAGTGACCAGAAGATGCATGTTGATGATGGCACAGGGTACTACACCCCATCCAGTTACAGTGACCACAGTACTACTCATAGCAGTCATTGCTTTGCACCTCAGTGTTGTGTGTGTGCAAACATATGCACCTATACACAATATGCATAGCGTGTTGTCTGTGTGCTTACATATCCCAGTATACACAATATGCACAGCAGTCACCATCCACACAAAGTGTCACATATATGTCCTGGAATGCTAGTGGGTGTATAGGTCACTTGACACACATTGGGTATGTGTGGTGTTTAATGTTGCAGTCGTGTAGCATGCCATGCCATGTCTGGCACCCACATATCTGCAATATGTCCCACACTCACCATAACCACTGTACACTGGCCATGTCGAGCATTGGGATTCCTTCACATCAACATGCACCGCACATCCCGTGTGTGTACATAGCATGCATATGCTACACCCATGCCCACTGTTATCTGCTATGGACACAGACACTGCACTCAGACATGGATATCTATGTGTCACACAGATAACACATGCAGCCATGGCATGTATACTTGTGAGTGATGGTGCACAGGGCATTGCAGAGCTGATAATACCTGCACAGCAATGTTGTGTCCATGTACACATTGTGTTCCAGGGTGTATCCAATCACTGAACAACTACACAGTTGCATCAAAGCCATGTATACTGCCATTTAATAGGGGCGTCTACACTTGCACTGCATAGTCTTGTGCAACACATATTCTGCATGCTGAAACGTGTGTGGTGACTGTCTACCTTGTGATACTGACACCCACCTTCACCCACTATAGAGTATGTGTTGGATTGCTGGAATGTGTGTGTATGTGCTGTAGCGAGGTGTGTATTAGTGTTCATGTGTGCATGTGTGCATGTGTGCATATGTTCATGTGTGCATGTGTGCATGTGTTCATGTGTGCATGTGTGCATATGTGCATGTGTGCATATGTCCATGTGTGCATGTGTGCATGTGCAGACCATAAAGTGTGTTTCCTGTCTTCCTCTCACAGGTGCTGAGTTAGGGGTTGGCGAAAGCAGAGGGCAACCTGAAGCCACTGCCATGAATAGTGGTGATGATGACACATGTATATTGGCACAGGAAGATTTGACAGGGTCTGTCATTGGTCCGCCAATCGACAGTACACAGCGTTCAACCCCATCTATGCGCACACTCATACTGTCAATACATCCCTCACCACCAATGGCCATAGGCGAGGGACAGCATACAGTTGGCATTGAACAGGAGAGTGTGGAACCCATGGCACTTGCATCCCCTCACAGCAGCCATAGCCGTAGACCTGGAATGGTACCACATAGGTGGAGGTCCAGTGGTTCTTGGGGGAGCACCACTGGTCATATTGCCCCTGGCAGGCATGCCCTCACAGGTCTTACGACGACCAGTATGTTCCGGGCTGTAATGCAGGCTCAGGCATGTATGGAACGGTACACCAGGCAGGGACTTAGGGCACAGAGGGCACATTACACCGCTATCAATGACAGCATCCGTGACCTTGCTGGTGCCATCCGGACTTACACTGAAGTCATTGATAGATGTTGGGGGGGAGACATTAGATGCCCTCCACAACATGTCTTCCATGAGCCAGGACCGTGCGGGATGGTTGCGATGTCGACGCGGACGCATGTCAGCAACAGCTGGCAGTGGTCACGGATGGCCCACAGTTCACAGCCGCTCCAGTAGTGGCAGTACCAGCCCCAGCAATGCTGGGGCTGGCCTGTCCATCGACCGTCCCAGTAGACCACGTGCACGTGGCTCTGGCCAGTCCCAGCAGGGACATGGGTCCAGTCATCATACCTCTGCCTCTGATGACAGTACCCAGTCAGGGTCGGTACCCGATACTGTCCGTAGCACCCCTGCCAGGCACAGGTACTGTGTCCATGGCCAGAGACAGTGATCTGTACAGCCTAGCAGGTACAGTCTGTGGCTGTCCCACAAACTACCGTATATGGCAGCCACATGGTGGAGCTGTGTGCATGCAGACATACACACATTAACTAAACAACTAGGGCTCACGCATACACACACACATTACATCAACATTGGCCCATGCTGTACTGTTGTCCCTCACACACACACACACACACACACACACACACACACACACACACACACACACATACACATGTCGATTGGATGGGTCAGTGTCAAGCTCTGGCAAACAACATAATGCCCTGTGCATATGATGATACCAGTGTCGCCTCCTGTCATCTGCATCATTGACGGAGGGACAGGCTACCATGGTGCTGATGCACAGGGTGACACTATAGCAGTGTAGCAATAATAGCAAGTTGTCAACAAGGAAGTGTAACAACATCCTTGTAGGTATATCTGAGCAGACATTATGCATCAAAGCTCTGATTGTCAATGTAGCATTGTTTACACCACTGTTAGGTCTGAGTATGTATTGTCCACCCATGTGCCACTTGGCTGAAGTGTAATGTGTTGCCAGCATGTGTTAGTGAGTGGACAGTATGTGTGTGATGTGTGCAGTACAGATTAGCAAGTGTACATCTGTGAACATGGTGAGTGCGCACTGTCTGAATGTACATGCATAGTGGACACGTGGGACATGTGGCATACCCTGTTGTACACATTGTTAACATTTCATAGTATCTTTCAATGGCCAGTATGCATTCTACTACAGTTATGTACTAACATGGGTAGACGTGTGTATGACATGGGTTGATACTATGCTGTGGGTGATACTATTAATATCTGTCAATGATTTGTGGTCTGGTAGTATACACAACCTCAACAGCATGACTATAAGCAATCATTGGATGATGTCCTGACAAATGACACATAGTAGTAGGGAACCCAGTAACAATTGCATCCTTCCGGTGCTACACTATAACACTAACCAGTGGTAATGACCGCCACCCATTCCTGTGACCACACCTGTTTGGCATATAGCCCCCTTAGGTACATGCAGACACAATAGGGATGTGTCCATCCAAATCTGGAAATGCATGTATTGGCCTACAATGCATTCCCTGGATGGGACGCATATCCTACACAAGGGTATCATACAGACAGATACCTGTTGTCTGATACATGCCGTATAGCAGTAAGCCGACTATGGCATAGTCATCCTCATGTACTATACATACTATCCCATCAGTACCACACAGGTGGTAGCCCTCAACATGTATGTTGGGTACCAATGTGTACATACAGCCTCATGTTATGTCATGTGTCCCTTGGTATCCACATATCCATTGGTATTGTGGAGTCCCAAGGTGTATCACATAAGACATTAGAGGCCTGAATGCATATCCACAAGGCAGACGTACACCTATAAAGACTGTCCATTCATGGCAGTCTTTGTTGTGTATGACCATGTCTGACATATACCCCAGGCATATACCCTCACTCACACTACTCTTAAGTACCTGTCATGGGTGTGTGTGCCACAGATGACCTTGGCCACAGAACACAACAGTGGATGGCCTTGTCACATACATACATATGAGACCTACGATCAGAGAAGCAGTGGCACAACCTGCCAATGGAAACAAATGTATTCATGTAGTATGCAGGCTTCACACCTATGTACTGATTGACGGGACATGTACACATATATATTTGCCATGCAGGTACCTGATGTGTGCAATGCACTTACTGTTGTAATCATACTATGTCATACCATAGTAAAAGCAAAACCCACACTGCATTGACACACACACAGTCAACATTTGCAGGATTCAAACCCCTACCTAGGTTATGATATTAGAAAGCGATGCGTTAACATGGCGCGCTATTTGCTTTACTGGCTGGGTTCCCTTCTTCTGCTGTATTTGTAGGATGGTGACATCATTAGACTTTTCAAAGAGGAATGTACCTCTTTTAGTGAGTTTTCCCAGTCTCCAAAAAGGGGACACCTCTCAAAGGAAACTGCACACATACACACCCCCCCCCCACACACACACACTCACTGTTTGCAGGATTCAAACCCCTATTTAACTATGTTATGATACTAGAGAGAGACACACATTAACATGGCACGCTATTTGCATTACTGGCTGGTTTCTCTTCTCCTGTTGTATTTATAGGATGGTGACATCATCAGACTGGACATGGTGATGTGTGTACACTTTGTTTTATGCCATTCCAGGAATGGTCCATGTGGGTCAGCAGGTGTCAACAGCTTGAACAAGACCTCAGAATCCTTACCTTGTGTGATCTATCTGTGGACACATTGACATTCCGTCATATGTCAATGCATATTTATGCACAGCTTGTTGGTTTTGTGGATACTACATGTGTCTGGGATGTTGATTAAGGGCTATTCAAAGTCTATGTGACACATCTGTAGATGTGTTCATTGATGTATGTCCTGGGTGGCTGCCTTGCAAACAGTCTACCATGTCTGGGAACCATGATCCGCACATGAACATACCACAGTTGGTAGGGTTCTGTGTATGTCAGCTTCCAATAGCTCTGTTTATGACTGCAACCATGATGGACTCCATGACCTTGCAGATCAGACTTCATAGGTGTACAGGACTTGACTTCCCATGGTGTGTTGTGTACCAACACTTGTGGGGAGTGCCATATGTAGCTGTGACACATTCAACGGTTCCACATCCTGTGTAGGGGGTGATGCTTAGCTGACTGTTCAGGTGCATGATCTGTTTGTTCTGTAGTTTGTGCATGACACATATTGGGAATCAAAATATTCCACTTGTTGCCATGCTTTTGGCAGTGGGGGTAGCTACTCATCCATTCTACATGTGATATCTCCTGGTATGATGATATGGACTATTGTCAGTGGGAGGTGGGTATGTACATATGGGCCTGTCTGTCATGATGTCGGCATTGTCACTCAGGTACAGTTGACCCTAACTCAGGACATATATTGGTGTACATTGCTATTTATGACATAGCTGAAGGAGGTGTCATGATTCAGTCTGGACTCCTTCTCAGCTACTCTTTACAAAACACCAACAAACATGAGCACTAATCCCTGTTATACTCTTTTACATGCTTAACACACTACTGATCCTTTGTGATCAGGCTACAGAGTATGTCATGATAATATCCTGGCATATCCAGGGGTCAGTTTCGTGTGTACTCTCCAGTCCAGCTGGTGGATATTGTGATATTGACACAATGTCACATCTGCCTCATGTACACAGACAACCCTCTCCTTCTCCTGACAAACTCAGATATATGTGTGAGATGCACCTATATAGACATACAGGGTGCTGAACTCTCTCGATCCATGACTGGCACAGTCTATCAGGTGGTGAAGGTAACCACATACACCACATATCAGTCTCACATATCCTCTAGCAACAGCACTCAATCCACCTTATCACACATAGACATACTCAGATGCTTTAAATGTACTCTACCTAAGCAGCAGAGACCTCCAAAGCAGACACACACACACCTGCTACCCCACTACAATACCCACATATCACATAGTTCACAATGTCAGTGTGCCACACAGTCACTGCCCTTCAGGCTAAACAACACACCTAATACACTTGTAATAGGCGACACTTATTGTCAGACACACTGACATACCACTCACCAGCCCTAACAAGGGAATAGTCACTTTGGGCTGTCTGATGGGTGCCAGGATCTGCTGCATAACACAGGCGGTCAGGTCACTCCAAAGCAAGTACAGGACTGGCACCATCATTGTCCATGCTGGTGTGTATAACCTAAGACGTTACTCCCTGGACCACATGACATGATACATGGAGGAACACTCTGATCATGTAGCCCAGGCCAGTATGACCCTGACCTTGTCTAGCATCTTACACCCACCAATTATGATGTCACAGTATACGGACACACATATCACATTTAACAGTTGCCTAACAAATTTGTTTAATTCATAGGGGATACATTGTCTGTCAGCCTATGGTGACATGCTCAACATGCCACATAGCTTCACTATAGACAGCTTGCACCTGTCACCCTTGGACTTTGGAATGCTGGCTAAGGCTCTTGCTACTACCATAGTGCCTTTTTTAAGCAGGGCTCAGAAGACAAACCCACCTCCATAGATATTACAGGTTAAATGAAACTAAGGGTAATGCTGCTCAACAACAGTTGTGTTAACCTCATATTGCGGCCACTCATGACTCTCCTCAGTATGGAGGATAGCGATATCTGTGCACTGACAGATGCCTGGTTCAGGCTCGCTTATGCACACCAGCACTACCAGGTTATGTTTCATACCATGCTGTCTGACAACAAGACTTGGAACAGACAACACAACTAGGGGGAGTTTCCATATACATCACAGATACACACACCTCCGGGTTAGTAGCACTGCACAAAGCATCACAGACCATACATATCCAACTACCATTGTGCAATACTGCCTTTCAGTTTGTTGACTGCTACAGAACACACTCCCAAACTCAGGAACCACACTCAGCTTTCGTGGGAACTATGAAGAATATGAAGGTCTCCACAAACACCATTATATAGTGTGACTTCATATACACAAATATTGACTGGGGATACTACTTAAGCCCCGACACCCTCACCCAACAGTCGCTACAATTTGTAGACTCATATGCTATGGCACAAACAGTCAGCACAGCCACAAGGGGGAATACATATTGGACCTGATCATCACCAACATGGGGACTCTATGTTCCACACCAGCGATATACCCTTCATTGGTAAGGTCAGAACATACATGTATCTTACTGGACATACATATACCCTCCACACACCCATCCTGGGTAATCTTGGTGAACTTCTCATGAGCCAATGTCTCACTTCACTGCAGCAAGGTGGTATCCTTCAGAGACCCTGAGACAGTGGCAAATACAGCTCACACTGCTGCATCCTTTACATACACATTCTATGGACACCTAGTGGACTGCATGGATTGTGCTATCCCAAATAACAACAGGACTCACTACTCCAATGGCAGGGGACCTGTCTAGTAGACCCCAGCCATTAATAAGCTGTACAATGTCAGGAGGAAGTGACTACATGATAGAGCACAATCCCAGACTGGGAAGGCATCTGTGATCTGTACTAGCAGACAGCTACGATCACTCATGAACTTTTCTAAGGGCCGCTTCTACCGGACATTTGCAACAGACACGTAGGACTATTACACGGCCTTCTTCAGTTATGTCAGAAACCTGGGTGGACACTCACTGATATGCTGTGAGTTACTGCATACTGACTATACCTACCCTGAACCCACTGGCATTGCCAACATCCTGGCAAACAGATTCAGTGCAGATGTCTCCCACCCATCCCCCCTGAGGAGCAACTATCCATCCCAACAGAGTATAACCTCCCTGACATCACACAGTAACAGGTGAGTGCTACCCTCCCCAAAGCGTACATCACAGTATCAATGTGACCAGACAGTGTCCCAGCCTGCATCTTACACGAGCATCATGACAGACATAACCCTCACATTACATCACTGTTCAATATCGGAGTTATCACAGGATATGTACCCAAGGAATGGTGTACAGTGACTGTGGTCCCACTCCACAGAGTTGGTGCCACAACGGACCACAGACAATATTGCCCTATAAGCCTAAGTAGCCTGTTCTGCAAAGCTATGGAGTGTATTGTCATGGGACTCATACACATAGACATCGGGAACCTATGGACACTGTGTCCTAGACATTTCAGCATTGTTGTGGGCAGATCTTGCCTCTAGAACCTGTTTGTATTCTTTAGACAGCTAACAGGTCCATCGACATAGGGACGGCTGTCCACACAGCCTACCTGAACCTTGCAAAACCCTTCAACACAATAACCCACTGGACCATTATGCATAGGCTCACCAGCGTCGATATGGACGCATATCTCACACATTGGATTGATACCTGGATCAGGGATAGCACCCACATGGTCAGAATTGCAGGTGCCATGTCTGACTATAAACCAGTTACATGTGGCATCCCACACGTCTCAGTCCTGGGACCTCTCTTGTTCAGTATATATTTGTCTGACGTACAGGCTACCACAGGGGGAATATGGCTGAAGATGTTTGCACTTGACTGCAAACTGGGTGCCATGATCAACTCTCCAGCTGCCACATGCATACTCAAACAGAGTCTCACAGAGATGGATGACTGGTGCCTGAGCCATGGCCTACAGCTAAATGCCATTAGTTGCATAGTCTTTGGGAATAACAGCATGCCCACACATTACCACATAGGTAGTACTCCATTACATACGGTAGAAGTTGTTAGGGGTTTGGGGACATGACTTGTTCGTACTGTCGCCTTTGACATTCACGTTGCCAAAGTGGTTGGACACACCTTCTATGTGGGCCACCTTATCCCATATGGTTTCACATCTAGATCGAGTGAGGTCATTGTGCCCCTATACTCATCACATCCATGCTTGGTTACAATGCCACATTTGGGGTGTACCTTACCCGACACCTGCAGCAACTGTACTGGCCACGGAAATTCCTCACCAAGCAGATCTAGGGACTCACACAGATACCCTGCACAGTTCAGATGCAGTAACTCCAGCTCTACTCTGTCATTTACCACCTACTCAGATATGATGTGTGCCTGTTGTTTACAGATATACCCAACCCAGAATTACTGGACATGCTCCACCTCAGGATATCCGACTCCCTTGGAGCTACACACTCCAGGGACGTATACCTCAGCACAGATGTTAATAGGAAGTTGTGGAGGGACAGATTCTTATCCCAGAGGCTCCACTCACTCCAGAATGTAATCCCAGTTTCACATAGGCAGAGCCACCCACTGACTACCTACTGGAGATATCTTGATGACTGTATGGGTGATCGTATGTTTACCCCTGGGATATCTTCTGTGTCCCTGCTAGACAGAGGCACACTAGCCTAAACGTACATGGGCTATCTTGTGTGACCTACTATTCACACACACAGTGTAGTAATCTGACAGGGTTGCAAATGGCAAACACACTCTGGCTAGGCTTGTACATGCCCTAGGGCAGCTTGCCTAGTATCGACCTCTGAACCTATGCTAATGTTCAAGATGCACAATGTTTATTGCTGAAACTGTTTGCAGGTCTTTATCATCTTTGCTTTACCAGTTTCTATGAACAACTTTGGTATCTGCAGAACATATTTGATTATGACAGGGTTCCACTATAATATAGATGTGTCTGTTGTCATATAACTGTGTGCACAGTGTGGATTGCTGTATAGTGACAGGTTCCTGGGTTAACACATGCAACGGCCAGATATGCGTGGCCCACTGCTGTACTCAGACATGGCCTAAGTGTGTGAGCATGCCCAGTTCTGCCATTCCGTGTTTTGTTGCCTGACATTTGTCTCATTTATTCAAGTGTGTGAGCATGCCCAGTGTGACCCTTCAGTATGTTGCTATCTGAGGTCCACTACATTTGTTGATGTGTGCGAACATGACCGTCATTAACATTTATACTGTGTGTGTTGGAAGTCAGGTTCTGTTCTCACTGCAGGACTCACCTTTGTGTCATAACTCGACAAGGATTATGCTGTGCCTGCAGGGTTTCCATGAAATACTTTGCATAGACTTAGCAACATTCATTCATACAGGCTGACCACCGCAATGCTGTCATGTTTAGTGATTCAGTACTTTGGCTATAGTGCACAGTATCCTGGGTTTGAGGCCCATCACTGCTTTATATTTTCATACTGAGCAGACCAGACTGCTTAAGGGCCAGTTAAGCAAATATGAGCATGTTGGCTTTTGTTCAGCTATGCCCTACTTTGACCAGGCTAGTCCGACATTGCTCAATATTCACCAACATTGCTGGACATTGCCCAGTATTACTGAACATTGACCACAGTTGTGCTAGTTGGTGTGTGCGATTTTGTTTGCATATACTGCATGGTGATAAATGCTGTTTAGCACTGGTTTATATTGCTTAACACATGGCAATCATGCCTTAGGTGGTGATGCAGGGCTGTCTATGTCGGATGCACACACTACACTCCCTGTACATGTTTGAAAGCAGGTAGTGTCAACTTAGGCATCCCTTTTACTATATGTGCGAGTCGGAGAGAGGTATCATTAAAAAAAAAAAACACTGTGTTGAGGACAAACCGCACCGGACAGCCGAGAAATTTTAACTGATTTATTCCAAGGTTAAACGTTAGACAATTCACCACGTTTTTCATCAATAAGCTGTAAGACTTCATCAGACAAGGCCCAATTTAATTAACACATTTATATATGCTGACAAATTTTAAATTAACCAATAAAAACTGTTAAAAACAATCCTCATGAATATGAATGTAAATGAAAACTCATCCAAACATATGTATACATTTTAAATACATCCCTACTTTACAGATACATGTATTATTTTTGCAGTATTTGGTGCACTAAAAACATTAAATAATTTTTTAGTCTTTTATTTATTAATACATTCATGTATAAAATTCATAATATTAAGACAAGTTCAACCAAAAACACAAATCAATTCATCAATGGGACAATGCTCCCATCTAGTTTTCAACAATGGTATATAATCCTATGCATCCTTTAACCTGAAATCAAAGTGAAACTTGAAATAGATAGAAATGTAACAAGAATGAATTCATATAATGAATATAAATAACACCTTAAAAATACCCAGATAAATAAATATATATGAATTAAATATTAAACCCAAAAAGTATTGATACATAAATATGTATGTATATATTTATAATATACATAAAATATACATAAAACATAAATAATATACCCATAAAATATTGTGTTATATTAAATGTATTAAATGTTTAAAACTATTTAAAAATGTATTTATTTTAAAATATATGTAAATATACAATCATGTAAATAAATAAATATATATATATATATATATATATATATATATATATATATATATATATATGTGCACATGTGAACCCATGCTGGTATTATTACAGTTTGGCTGCCCTTAATTTCAAAACTGGGGCGAGTGAGATGTAGTCGTTTAGACCTGGGAATTTATTGGCCTCAAGAACAATCTGCCAATATAATTCCTGGTATTCAATGTGAATCTCCCATAAACCCCCTCTCTCGTCTTTCTGAATTTCTTCTAAAATGAAGAATTTATACTTTGCTAGGGGGCAGGTATTCATGTGTTTATATAGTGCATTAAATTCTTTCTTGTTTTTAATATCGTTCAAATGTTCATACACCTTTCTTCTTATTTTCCTTTCAGTCTTTCCAATGTAGAAAGCTGAACATATTTCACAAATCACAATGTATACTACTCCAAAAGAATTGCAATTACTATGTACTTTACCAACAACTTCTCTATCTCTTGCTTCAATAAAAATGCTATGTGAATTAAACATAGATGAACATTGCATACACATACCACATGGATAAGTGCCCCCTATTTTTGTGCTTTTCTTCCTCACTCTATGTTGAACTGTCAACCAATCTTTTATATTACGTCCCCTCCTAAAAATAATATTAAAATAATCGCTTGATTTGTTTAAGTTAAGATCAGTGATGTTAAGGAACTTGTCCCATTCTCTGTGAACCACTTCGTGGATGACATCTGCATCCCCACTAAAATCAGTTATAAATGCCTGACTGTATATTTTTCCTTTATTTAGGTCTTTAGGCTCTGTTGGACCAAAATCACTGGTAGTGGGTGAATGTGTTAATTAAACTGGGCCTTGTCTGATGAAGTCTTACAGCTTATTGACGAAAAACGTGGTGGATTGTCTAACGTTTAACCTTGGAATAAATCAGTTAAAATTTCTCGGCTGTCCAGTGCGGTTTGTCCTCTACACAGTGTTTTTTTTGTTTATTGGTTTTTGTTACACTGTGCCTCATATTTCAGTTTATTAGTTTTCATGGAGGGTGAGGACAGCTTTTCCCCGGTCCGTATGGATACTGTTACATCGCAGGGAAATCAGTTACCGGTACTTATTGGCCAGCTGAGCCAGCTAGTTGCTTTGCTGACTCCTTTATGTCACTCACTTGTATGCCAAAGCGGAACTGACTCTCTTCCTGGTAACCGGGATGCACTATTGCCTCATGGAGACAAGAGCGGTGATGGCGGAGACGGACATGGCTCTAATCGCAGCTTCATTGATGTTGTGAATATGGGACCTGGTGGCATCAACAACTATCCAGATATTCTTATCCAGGGCACTAACTCTCAAGCGGATAACAGTGGACATGGTTACATTCGCAATTCGGCAGGAAAACAAGGTGACTGTTTGATTAACCATACATCTTTGAAGGAGTGGCTCAAACAAAAGGTTGAGCTTAATGACGTTTCACTTATTGAAAATAATAACTTTTGTACATATGCTGACAATGTACACAAATTGAATGACTTATTGTTTAAGTTTAAAATACTGAATATTGACAACGTATATTTGAAAGAATGCCTTAACGCTAAAATTGTACCAAAAGGCTTGCGCATTTACAAATTTCCCAACAATGTGAAGGAAGGTACAAAGTTCTATGATAAGTTATTGAATATGTTTGACGGTTGGGGCTTTGAGCTCCTGAGAGTTATTATTAAAAACAATGAAGAAGAAACTGATTGCTTAATGAAGCAAATTGATATTGTTAATGGTAAAATAACTAGTGATCTTTTATTTACTGTGGAACAAGAAAAACAGAAATATTTGAATTTAAGAAGTGATACAGACAAGAAATGTAGTAAAAATTGTAGAAAAGAAAAAAAGAAAGATAATGAGAGATACATTTGAATATGAACAAGGGATACAATACCCGAAACCTAGAAGTATTTTAACTATAAAAATGAGAGATATTTATATAATAATCAATATGGACATGAAAATATTATTTATCATGACAAAAGACATGGTGACTTACAACAGAACCCTTTTGACCCTTCTGATTTCCCTCCCCTTCGAAGGTCAGAAAGGATCAAAAATCAGAAAGAAGGAAATTTTCAAAGGAATGGATGGAGAGATGGGGGGAGGGGGAGGGGCAGGAGATAATAAACCATAGATATTTAGAACTTCCTAATAAGGACAATAATAACACCAATACTGATAATGATGATATTGATAGAGATCTTGGAAATATACATGATCAAGCCATCATTTGCACATGTGCTAATTTTAAGAACTTTAATATATTTAACTATACCGAGCTGGATATTAATGACATCTACTTTGAATTGTTTTCTAAAGGCCTCAATTTCGTCCCGAGGATAAAATGTGATATGAGTAGATTGATTATCGATGTTAAGATGTTCCTGAGGAAAATTAATTTAGAATTAATTTGTGGGGATTTTACCACCGAAGTGGATCATGCTAGTGAGTTAAAGAAAAAAAGCACTTGGAATCCCCCTATACATACACAATTAAAAAATTTCGAGAATATTGTGGAGAATGAGTTAAGACAAACCATCAGAAAAAAATAGATTTACTCCTAACCTTACATCAAAAGAACTAATATTACTCAATAGATTAAGAGAGAATTTGAATTTGAGAATAATGAAACCGGATAAAAGGGGTGGGGTGGTTCTTATGAATTCCATTACATATGAAGGTAAAATGCTTAATATATTATTGGAAGAGTCAAAATATAGTAATGTTTCTTTTAATGAAATTAATATTGGTTATAAGAGAATTTACACCACATTATATGATTTGTTTCTGGAAGGATTTATTGAACATAGTATGTTTGAATTTTTACATAATAATAAACCAAAAATTCCATCAATTTTCGGCATTCCCAAAGTGCATAAGAATTTGGAAGACCCCCCCTTTACATCCTATTGTAGCAGCAGAAGGTTCAGTGATATCACCTTTAGCAAGATATATTGATACTAAATTGAAGAACCTAATGTTTAAAGGGAGGTCTTATTTGAAGGATTCATGGGATTTTTTAAAAAAAGTGAAGAATATTACTACAAATAAAGATGTTATTTTGGTTACTATAGACGTAGTAGACTTGTTTGGTTCAATACCGCATGAAATAGGATTAAAATGGTTTGAAGAAGCTATAAGATCTTTTCAAGAATTAAAAGATGATGAAATTTACACTTGTGTCAATTTGATGGAATTGGTTTTAAAACATAATTATTTATTCTTCCAAGGAGAATATTACCATCAACTAAGTGGGGTAGCCATGGGAGCAAGATGTGCTCCCATATATGCCAACATGGTTTTAAATACATGGGAAGATAAATTTATCCATCATAGTGCATATAGAGAATGCTGGAGTTTATATAAATGGTTTTTGGATGACATTATTATTTTTTGGAAAGACAGTACAGAAAGGTTAGAAGAGTTTATCAAATATGTTAATGGCACTACAACTTTTTTTAAATTTACCCATGAAATGAACACACAGAGTATTAATTATTTAGATGTGATGATAGAAAAAGACAGTGACAAATTTAAGTCTAAGGTTTTTAGAAAAAAAACTTTTTCCAATTCATATCTACATTTTAAAAGTGGACACCCTTTACATCAAAAGCGTAGTATTGTAAAGGGTCAAATGGTAAGGATTTCTAGGATGACATCCAATGACCAAGATTTTATTGTAGAATTGGAATTCTTGGTGGATATGTTTTTGGAGAGAGGTTATCCACTTGACTTTTGCAACCACATTAAAAAAGATATCATTCAAGGGAGAAATAATAGGTTTGCACCCATATTGAATTACAGTCTCCCCACTACCGGTGATTTTGGTCCAACAGAGCCTAAAGACCTAAATAAAGGAAAAATATACAGTCAGGCATTTATAACTGATTTTAGTGGGGATGCAGATGTCATCCACCAAGTGGTTCACAGAGAATGGGACAAGTTCCTTAACATCACTGATCTTAACTTAAACAAATCAAGAGATTCTTTTAATATTATTTTTAGGAGGGGACGTAATATAAAAGATTGGTTGACAGTTCAACATAGAGTGAGGAAAAAAGCACAAAAATAGGGGGCACTTATCCATGTGGTATGTGTATGCAATGTTCATCTATGTTTAATTCACATAGCATTTTTATTGAAGCAAGAGATAGAGAAGTTGTTGGTAAAGTACATAGTAATTGCAATTCTTTTGGAGTAGTATACATTGCGATTTGTGAAATATGTTCAGATTTCTACATTGGAAAGACCAAAAGGAAAATAAGAAGAAGGGTGTATGAACATTTGAACGATATTAAAAACAAGAAAGAATTTAATGCACTATATAAACACATGAATACCTGCCCCCTAGCAAAGTATAAATTCTTCATTTTAGAAGAAATTCAGAAGGACGAGAGAGGGGGTTTATGGGAGACTCACATTGAATACCAGGAATTATACTGGCAGATTGTTCTTGAGGCCAATAAATTCCCAGGTCTAAACGACTACATCTCACTCGCCCCAGTTTTGAAATTAAGGGCAGCCAAACTGTAATAATACCAGCATGGGTTCACATGTGCACATATATATATATATATATATATATATTTATTTATTTATTTACATGATTGTATATTTACATATATTTTAAAATAAATACATTTTTAAATAGTTTTAAACATTTAATACATTTAATATAACACAATATTGTATGGGTATATTATTTATGTTTTATGTATATTTTATGTATATTATAAATATATACATACATATTTATGTATCAATACTTTTTGGGTTTAATATTTAATTCATATATATTTATTTATCTGGGTATTTTTAAGGTGTTATTTATATTCATTATATGAATTCCTTCTTGTTACATTTCTATCTATTTCAAGTTTCACTTTGATTTCAGGTTACAGGATGCAATAGGATTATATACCATTTTTGACCACTAGATGGGAGCATTGTCCCATTGATGAATTGATTTGTGTTTTTGGTTGAACGTTGTCTTAATATTATGAATTTTATACATGACTATATTAATAAATAAAAGACTAAAAAATAATTTAATGTTTTTAGTGCACCAAATACTGCAAAAATAATACATGTATCTGTAAAGTAGGGATGTATTTAAAATGTATACATATGTTTGGATGAGTTTTCATTTACATTCATATTCATGAGGATTGTTTTTAACAGTTTTTATTGGTTAATTTAAAATTTGTCAGCATATATAAATGTGTTAATTAAATTGGGCCTTGTCTGATGAAGTCTTACAGCTTATTGACAAAAAACGTGGTGAATTGTCTAACGTTTAATCTTGGAATAAATCAGTTAAAAGTTCTCGGCTGTCCAGTGCGGTTTGTCTTCTACACAGTGTTTTTTTTGTTTATTGGTTTTTGTTATAGAGAGGTATCATTTCCAGAGTTCCTACTGAGCCAGTGTATGTGCTATGCGTTGCCTCTTTGCCAAGGCCAAAGCATACTGGGCACGCCTCCTTCTGCCTACTGGGGCAGGCTCAGGTTGTTCCTCCTCCGAGTCACGCTCTGCCTGTGATGGCCTTGGCAATGGTGGGGGGCTGTTTGGCCCAGGCCTATGCTGGTCCTGCTGCAGCCGCAGGATCATATTATGTAGCATAGCACATACCATGACAATTTTGGTACATGTAGTTGGTGAGTACTGCAAGGCTCCACCAGATGTGTCCAGGCACTGGAAACTTGACTTGAGCAGCCCAAACACACGCTCTATTACATTACGTGTTTGTGCGTGTGCCTCATTATGGCGTTCCTGTTCAGGTGTGTGTGTATTTCTGATGGGTGTCATCAGCCACAGCTCTAGTGCATAGCCAGCATCCCCCACTAGGTGACCATGTGGGATGTCCCCATTGGCAAATGTCTAGTACAGCTGCGTCAGATGCCAGATATGGGAATCATGGTAGCTTCCAGGGCAGCCTGCACACACATTCAGTATTATGCCCTGGGCATCACAAATGACCTGGAGGTTGATGGAGGGGAAGCCCTTGCGGTTGAAGTAGACCCTACCCCACTTGCCGGCTGGTGCTTTGAAGCGCATGTGTGTGCAGTCTATTGCACCCACTACCTCAGGGTATTCCGCTATTTGCTGGAAGAGACGCATATTGCTGGCCAATACCTCACGGGAATTGGGGAAATATACATGATCACCGACATGTGCTGACATGACATCCAGGAACTGGTGTAGTACCCTGGATGCTGATGCCTGTGATATCCCCATCATATCACCAGTTGGTCTCTGGAAGGTACCTGCTGCTAATATTCTTAGGCCAACACATACCTTGGTTTCCACTGGGATGGGTTCCCCTCTGTTGGTTCTGTGTGTGAGGCGTGGCCTGCACAGCTCAACAATTTGCTGCAGGAGGTCTCTGTCCACTCTATAGCGCTCCACTATCTCCAGCTCATGTAGCCCCTGGTAGGTTACCCTGGGCCTGTTCACTCTTCTCCATCTCCTCACTGTGGGTTGTCCAGCAGCATTTCCATTGTCACCACCCTCAGCATGTTGCATATGTCACCTTATAACAGCAATGGCAGCCCCTAACATTTCTTTGTCTTAGTAAAGCTTTTACAGTTTTCACTTCTATTAGCTTACTGCAGTGTCTGTTGTGAGAAACATACTGGACTGTTGTTTGCAGAGTTTTAAGAGCTAGGCTGGGCTGGGCTAGTGTACTGCCTGTGTAATTGCCTGATTCTGATTGTTTTCACCTGCTAGCTCTGCTAGTACTCCCTGGTAGCTTCCTACTATTTGTTGTGCTTCCTTTTTTCCTTTCTGTTTCCTCAGGGGAGAGTGCCGCGCACACAAGCGCAAGCACGCGCCCGCCAGATAACACATGCATACACATGCTTACACGGACTAAAACTTGCTTATTCGGGTTTAAACGCACGCACACCAGCACAAACGCACTTACAACTCTTTAAACAGCCTTATACATGCTTACTCCAGCTTAAACGGGCGCACTCACGCTTACACGTTCGCACTCTGTCTTACTCGGGTTTACAAGTGTGCACACGCACGCATGCACACTCAGCAAGAAACTTTGGTGTTATCCACGGCATACACCTTCCATTTCTGGCCTTTCCCTAGCCTACCTGTTGACACACCTCTTTCCATGATGTGTAAATGACAGCTGACACATGCCACTCTGCTCCACTGAGCTTCACTTTTTTCATATATACCCCCCTCGTGATGTCACCTATCTCCTACTCTGTTACTCCCCATATCCTACTCCTACATTCCACTGACTGTGCTCATTTGCTATGTAAAGTTGCGATTCACTATCCTAATGCTCATTTACATAGGATTGCCTACTAATGCTTGGTTACATGTCTTAGACTGAGCTTCCCCCCCTTAGCAATCTCTACTCGGTGGCCATGTTGTCTTCAGCCTGCCATTCCCTTGCATTGTACATTAACAATTTCAATAAAATACACATTTTTGGGTTTTAATTTTTAGTATCCTGGGTTTTAGAGCATAGCCCGTTTGCGCGGCGCTGCTCTACGCTTAAACATCGGAAATAGGCGAAAAAATATATATATTTTTATTTTCATATTGCATCAGGAAACATTTCACATGGTCATATATTTGGCCATTGGCATGCTTCCTGCACTGGATGCAACCTTTATTTGGAGCTGTCATGGCTCCGTTTTGCTATTTGCAGAATGGTACTCAGTTGTCAACTGAGTACATTTCTGCAAATAACACTGCTCTTACTCGGACAGGTCCGGGTTTCCTGATTCACAAATCTACCTCATTTGCATGGCTTTCACCTGCAATTGAGGTAATTTGCATATCCCAGCCCTGTTCATGTAAGAGCCGTTTTAGGAGCTCTCTTACACGCCCCTACAGGCTGTTCCTGGATCGCTCATCGGAAAAGATGACTGCATGGAGTCTTACTCTACTCTAAGACTCCGTGCAAGCCTTTGTGAATCCAGCCCTGTGAGTTAAGAGTGCATCGATACCTGGGTGTAACTGTAGTGGTCCAGATTAATAAAGGTGACCGCCTTTCATTTACCTACCTGCATGAATGGATGCAGTGTGCAATAGCACTGAGTCATATAGTGAAAACATTTCTTTCTTTAAACAACATCAACATTTATTGAGGGTTCAGGCTATTACAAATTAAAGATTATCAAAACTAAGTTTTGCAAATGCCATGAGATCCTCCATATGTCTGCACACATTTGAAAATAAACATATGATCTACCCAGCCATAGTAAAGGTATGCATTCATTGGCAAGGTGTTAAATTCTTTCCCACTAATCTTCATCTACTAGCTATGAACTCCTCACTCAAATTCTATCCAATCTCACTCAAAGTGCGAGAGAGAGAGAGAGAAAGTGAGAGAGAGAGAGAGACAGAGAGAGACAGAGAAAGAGAGCGAGAGAGAGAGAGAAAGAGAGAAAGAGAGAGAGATAGAATGAGAGAGAAAGAGAGAGAGACAGAAAGAGTGAGAAAGAGAGAGAGAGAAAGAGAGAGAAAGAGAGAGAGAGAAAGAGAGAGAGAGAAAGAGTGAGAAAGAGAGAGAGAGAGAAAGAGTGAGAAAGAGAGAGAGAGAAAGAGAGGGAGAGAAAGCGTGAGAAAGAGAGAGAGAAAGAGAGAGAAAGAGAGAGAGAGAAAGAGAGAGAGAGAGAAAGAGTGAGAAAGAGAGAGAGAGAGAAAGAGTGAGAAAGAGAGAGAGAGAGAATGCATTGTCCTTGTTATTCCCCTCCTGATCCTTACTTAGTGTCGGCATTTGAGTTGGAAGCAAAATCACCAACCCATTGACCCAATGTGAGCTGGACAGCAATTTTGTAAGATTAATTCACTAAGTTAAAATATGATACATTCCATTCAGTGCAAAAACAGCTAAACAAGATATTTGTGCAAGCCATAAATGTTGAAAGAAGTTCATCACCAGGCAGATATAGCAAAAGCAAAAGAAGGCCCTGTATCTGGGGCACTTTCACTGGACAGTCTAAAGATGTGCAAGCCATGTGACTTAGTGACTGTGAAGGCAAAGGTACTACCAGCATGCAAAGGAAGATGCATAATCTGTGAACATTTAAAAAAATGTACTCGTCTATGAATAGCTATGGCAGCATTCCATCTGTAACACTGTGCTTGGGATTTCATGTCTCCCAAGCACAGACAGGAGAAAGACAGTAAATGTAGAAAAGTAAAAGCTTTGCACATGCTTCATCAGATACAATATAAGAAAAGGATGTAGGATCTTAATGCATACAATCTTGGAGATAGGAGAAAGAAGTGGTATGTGGCAAAACATTTAGGTACCGGAACAGAGTTCACAGATTCCAAGTGTGTACAGACTTTTAAAAAAAGGAAATAAAGTAAGGGAATACTCTATGAATATGCAAAGCAAAATGCCCTTAAATGATACAAGGAAATACTTTGTCAGGAAAAGGGTGATGGATTACTGGAATCGCTTTCTTAATGAGGAGATTGTACAGTAGGTAAATTTAAGACTGCAAGGAACAAATATAAAGCAGTTCTCATCCTCAATAAAAAAAAAAAAAAAAAAAACAGAAAGAGAATGAAAGAAAAAGAAATGAGCTGCTTTTCACACTGGTTCTGCAGTGTACAAAGAAGGCAAAAAATGCCAGACTATCTGGGCTATACCTCTTACCAAATATTATACTTTACTGAAATGTCATTGTAGGAACAGAAACCCCCAAACTCTGGAAAGGGCCACAACCCAATTTACGACCTTTTCAATTGTACAAAATTCAGACTCCAGTTCAAAATTTACTACACAAACACAAAACAAAAGCTATCTAAATTACCTACTGTTTCTCTCCACATTAAGTTTACTATTTACTCACAACCGTTAAATGTATATATTTCACTTACTCATACTATATTCTGTTGTATCTAGACTTGGTGAAATCTTATTTCAAAATATTACTTTAATTTTTATTAAATCTGTAATATTTGATTGAATCTTTCTCTACCATAATATTGTACTCTCTATTATGTTTTCAATTTGTTTTTGCAATATATGGTTGTTGCATCTGTGCAGCCTGGGCTTGGCCTGAAATTGATCCATTTTGATCAGTATCCAGCCTCTGTATACAAAGAAAGAAAACGTGTTTTCATTCTTCTGATGGCGAGAGATACATACTATTTTGCTTTAGCTCATTTCCACATGCAGTACTGATCATACTGTTTAGTGCTTAACTTTTGCAGTCATAGTTTTTGTTCGCTGCTTTGTCTCTTTGGAGTCTACAGCACCAGAAAGGCAGACAACATGCAACACGTTTATTACAGCATGATTCCAATGTGGTGACAAAGAAGTGCGCATATGAGACAATTATTTTAACTAAAGAAATAAGACACAAAGCTGCTTTATTAGTTCATCTGAAAATACTTTTCTCAGATTTGCTTATTTTTTATCTCTGAGTGCCAGGCTATTGCTGCCCAGCCTATTGAAGGTTTAGCAATGTGAATTTTTACTGATATGGGACTCCTGCATGCTCTGCTGTATGACATCCATTTTTACAAGGGTGCTGCATCTTTTTCCGTCAACTGATATTATGACTCTGACCCTATATTTCACTGTCTTAGCATATTACAACCAAGGCTATACCACATCAGAGAGAAGGGTAAATATACATTTAACTTTTTTCTAAGTTGGTATGACCTCAGAGGTTGTATACGTCAATTTATAGGGTGTGGGAGAAGATTGCTTGCATCATGTTTTGCAATACTGTGTAGCACCCCCTGCAAACATATCTCTGTGTAACTAAAATTATTCAAATATCCTGCAGTACTAAAAAAGTCTGAGCAAACTCATTTGTAGGATACCGCATACAAGCAACTTGTTTACAAAAAGTTCTTGTATGGATTGTATGATGGAATCACCAAAGAATATATATATATATATATATATATATATATATATATATATATATATATATAAGGATCTTTGTTATAAGAGCCATTCAGTTAATTTTAGGCATCATTCAGCTTCTAAAATCATAAAAAATTCACTTGGTCATGCCAAATATTCTTGTCTATGCCATTGATAAGCTAATTTCATACATATTTAACAGAACAGCATGCAAGTGAGTTTTCTGAATGTTTGCAAATAACTCTCTCTGCAGTAGTCATGAGACATGACCAACCATGAAGTGAAACAGCTTTGGTTTCCTATACATGGCTGGATATCTTAATTCAGTCTTTCTTCTCAGAATAAAATCAAGGGGTCTGGAGTGAAGATTTTTGCACTTCCACAGAAAGATATCAAAATGCATTTTAAAATGAGCCAGATTTCAAATTGTCTCAACGGTTTAACCTTTATGTATTATTTTTACCCTAATGGATGATGTTTGAAAATGAATGGATTCTGATTTCATTTGTTTTGATAGCTGTGACCAAACAGCATAACAGTTGCAAAAAAAAAAAAAACAGTAAGCAGGAGGTAAATCTGTCTAGCTGAAACCAGTGATATTTGCATTGGGAAATAATTTAACTTACGGTATATGACTATGTCTCCAGCTGACTATCAGTTCATTATTATAAAGTTTTCACAAAACTAATGATGCATTGCGGTGCTTGTGGGCAAGAGTTGCAGTCTTGGTTATGTGCGTATAGCATAAATGCAGATAAATGAGAAAATATCTAGAAAATGTAATAAGCCTTACACTATTGCATTCTAAAGGCTTTTGCCCTCACTATTTACATATATCTTTTCCCTACAATTTTACTTTCGCTGCACATTTTATCTGATACGCCACTTTTCATATTAGCAAGCACACTATTCTAACACACCTCAGTTAAGGTTTTAATGACACCTGCTAATATTTTTAAGACATTGCTAAAGGCATTTTGCATTTGCTTTAAATAAATTAGCATATAGCACACACTGCTTTGCTAGCCATATGGCGAAACAGATGTTGGAGGAAAGTAGTAATGCTACTGAAAATCCTTACTAACAAAAGAGAAATCGTTTTACTTTTCTTGTAAAAGAATCACTGATACCCCCCTCCCTGATTTCTAATTCTATTATTGGTTATGACATTTCACTCACTGAAAAACTCACATGGGCATGCCTAATATGCCTGTCAATACCACTGAAAAGCTAAATTCGTATATATTTCATTTAAGGTTTTCACCTCATAGACACAAGATGCAGAGTTCGATTCTGACCTCAGGGAACTGGCTAGCATTTATGGTCAGCAAGCCTAGCTTTCACATACGAACAGCATTTACCTGTGTGTGTGTCTGTGTGTGAAATAATGAAGAAATGAAGATATCACAGGTTCTTTGATTTTTCATTTAACTTTCATAATCTAGACATACCCATGTTTCCCAGAAAAAGAGTATCCCTTAGGAATAGTTTCACATTCATAAATAGTCCTACCAGAGCATTTATCAAACTACCAAACTTGCTGATTGCCCCTGAATATCTGTGAAGGTACAGAGGTGATGCTGAAATTACTAGGAGTATTTTTTAGTAAAACATCTGCATTATCAAATGTTCAAAGCATTTGACAACCACTTGAAAAATACCAGAAAAAAAAAAACAGGCCTAGCTGAAGGTAGAGGATTGAGAAATACAAACTCAGTACATGGAGATCCAGAGACATAATTCAGAAACATAGCCAGGAATTATAATGGCTGCATGCCAAATGACTCAAAGCAACACACAAGAAGCAGTGGGGCCTCTGAGTCAGATGGCCCTGCTGGGAACATTTATACATATCTCTCAACTGAGTTTGTAGTGGTGTTGAAAATTTGCAACCATTTCTTAAAAACTTGTCTCCCTTCTACATCTTAAAGACATTCAATCATTGCCTCATGTTGAAACTCAGCAAATTACTAAGCTGTCCTGATAATGTCAGACCTAGTGCCCTTTTAAATATGCACAATAAAATATTACCTGCTGTTTGGGCTTAGAGGCTAAAACAATCCTTTTCTTCGTTAAGGAGATCAGGCCATATCTGTAAAGGGGAGGCACATATGAGGTAATATTTAAAGCTACCCTCTGGCTTTAATCTGGAACTGAGTTTCCAGACCTTGGGTTGCAATAGCAATGGACCCAGAAAAAAAAGTCATTCATTAAGTTAGATGATCATATTTTTTCAATATTTCACAGGTTTAACCTTGACAGTCTTTGAAATAGACCATACAATGCATCTATATAAGTTCATCTGCAAAAGTAAAGTTATGTACTTGTATGTGCACTCCACTTCATCTCAAGTGGAGAGAGCAAACATGGCTGTCCATTTGCCCCAATTCATTTTGGCATTGGCTATAATGCTTCTAGCCACTTCACTCTGAGAATTTTAATGCCATGATTCATAGTGGAGAATCCAGTGGCAGGAATATCCACATTTCTTTCTTTATTGCTGATTTAATTATCTTTCTTAAGATGCCATATCCAAATATAACCTTAGCCAGGATTTATTTTCAAACTAGTAAGCCTTTTCTAGTTATAAAATTAAACAAAACAAGTCAGTGTGTTATATTCAACAAAATATATCCATTCTGAATAATTTAACAATTGTTACAAATTTGCTCTCTCTTATACAGAAGAAATTCTGTCTTCACTTATGTGTCTATGCTCACAATGGACTTTGCCCTTTTAACTTAAAGTACTTCTTGTAATATGCATTCTATATCCTAAACTCAGTTATATTTTCCAAGCAATACACATGTGATTTAACGTAAAGTTTCTCAAAAATGGGAAACATAAATTGTGAGACTAAACTGGCATATAGATAGACTGAGAAAATCATTGCCAAGATATCACACATTTAATGAATTAGAATACCATCCTTACATATTTGTTTAAAAGAATGCTTGTGCAGAATTGTTGACTACTTTACTAAGCCTTCCTTTGTGAAAAAAATGATTAATCTATATTCAGCACATCTACTGTATCTTTTGAGTCTTCTCTCCATAGTGCCCTTTAAAGAACTATTTTTCTGCCTTTATCTAAATATCTTAAACACATTGGCAACACTCAATATGTCAATTACATTTATTTAAGATTCAGAGACATATTCTTTACAAGTGATCATAGTGTGGACTGGGCATATCTTCTGTTTACACTGGATGTCATTACTTAGTCTCCTGCAACTTTAAATTAATTTAAGGTTGATGCCCATTGGTTCCCCAGACTTTGGTTGTTCTTATCCTTTCACTGGGACCACCTTTATTTATATATTTATTTTGCTTTACCCCAACAAATGGATGAATTCCTAGTTCAAATCATTTTGTTTTCCTTCAGATCACTTATAATCTAAAGGAAAAATCAACTCACACCTTTGTGAATGTAACCCCCTAAACATTTATGATATAAATATCTATTAGTGATATCTTAAGATTTAATCCATTTTAATTGTTCATTGTCAGAGATTTACATTATTTTGTTATATATTTATTTTGGCTTTATACAAATATTTAGGAATGGCACTGGAGAGAACTGGGTTAACATATCATGGCATCAAATCTGGACATGTGCCTAACATCCATGCAGAATTTCATCTAGGTAATCTGCCACTTTTTATAGTTCCCCAAACTGGTGCCCAACTCAGCTCAGACTGACTAATTAGCTGTAGCAAACCACTTGCTATAACTGTAATAAGAAATTTCTACAATTTCCTAAAATACACTACAATTTCCTAGCCTACACTAACCTATGAGTTGAAACAAGAAATGCAGTATCAGGATTCCCATATAAATCTGTGACATCCTTTTGGCTTAATAAATCAATGGTGGTACTGCACTTGTATCTCATCAGCACCTGCTGATTCCTCCTCCTTAAAGAAGTGCCCTCTATCCAACCCTAGTTGTGTATCTCCTTATGCTCACAATGGCATTTCTTTGTTATGGAAATGTGCCTTCAAATTGTACTGTACCACCACATGTCTTGTAACAATTTTATAAATGGTGCATAATCATTGTTTGTTATGTACAAATGAGGCAGAAAGACCTGTTGGATGGACTGATATTTTCTTTGACTATATCTGACTAGAGAGACCTAAGAAAAAGTTATAACACAGCATTTCAGAGCATCCCAAATTTGGATGCAGAATTTGATCCAATTTAAGATCACTTCAGAAGGTTATATCAAGCAATAAGCTTGATAAATGCTTCTTGTAATGATGGCCATCTAAAAGATCATTACTAGAAGATGAAAATTACAGGCTTCTCCTGTAGGAACAAGTTGGTGGTAGTTTAGACATAATCGACAACAAGGAAGCAAGTTCCCACCAGTACGAGAAACCAAATCACAAAACCAGGGCACAAATAGCAGAGGTCCAAATAATCGAGACTGTGGATCAGACAGACAGCTGTTTGTTAACCATAAACACAAACGCACTCCAAAAATTAAGCGTTTTCATCACAAAGACTTCATCAGATGTTATGCTTTCCACTGTCAAGCCCTCCTTTTAAATATACCAACCCCTCCCTGGTTAATGTTTATTAACCAATTAAGTATTTAAAGAAACAGAATGAAGAAAAGCATCTATAAAAAATGTATAAAAGACAGGTGTGTTAAAATACCGTAGGTGGCTGCAAAAATACTAGATAGCTAAAAAAATGACAAGACAAGCTAATATAACCATGACTGCCATCTAACCAAAAATTGAATGCTAAAAAATCTTTACAACTTAGCAGCTCTCATCCTGAGAACAGGTACAATGGAAATGTGTTTGTTCAACCCAGGGGTTCTGTTAGCCTCCAAAACCAACTGCCAGTAAAGTTCCCTAACCACAATCTGATTTTCCCATGCAGCCCCCAGGGTCTTGTTCTACTTTCTCCAAGACAGAAAAACTCCAACTAGCAAT
Organism: Protopterus annectens; assembly: GCF_019279795.1. Classification (NCBI taxonomy): domain Eukaryota; kingdom Metazoa; phylum Chordata; order Ceratodontiformes; family Protopteridae; genus Protopterus; species Protopterus annectens. The sequence continues at coordinate 555,407,687 of NC_056744.1, read as the reverse complement.
CTGACAAGTAAGAGAATGTTTTTAAAGGGCATTCTTAAAGTCATGCTTCCTAATCTCATTGAGGTGTTTGTATATTTTCCTTTTGAGCTTAGGAATAGTTTTACCGACATAAAATGCCCCGCAAACTTTACAGGTGGTGAGGTAAGTAACTCCCACAGTGTCACTATTGGAAAATGTAGTAGCCTCAGTGGTTCTGTTTCTACTTAAAATGTTAACAGAGTCCTGGTTAGTAAAGTAGGAACACTGGGAACAAGTCCAGCATTTGAAAGTACCAGTTCTTTTCATACTGAACTGAGCTTTTTTGTTCTCTAATATGTCTTTTAAATTCCTACCTTTCCTGTAGGTGAACTAAAGTGGTGTTTTAAAAATAACTTCTAAATCAGAGTAACACTCAAATTTTTGCCAGTTTCTAAAAATGATGTCCCTAATAGTACTAGCATCAGAGCTATAGTTCATAACAAAATTCCCCCTTTGACCCATAAGGTCATTAGTAGCAACCTGTGTATGGTTATTATTTGAGATATCCTCACTGGCCTTCCCTAAAATAGGTCCAAATTTGTTGGACCTACCATGTTGCACTTCTTTCATCACATTGTCTATTAAATCAGGGGGATATTTTTTTGCTAGGAACATTTATCTTAGTTTGTAACATTCTGTCTCTAAATCCGTGTTGTCAGAGGTCATCCTGGAACAAGGTATAATCTGGCCCTTCGGAATACTCCTTTTTTGTCTATAAGGATGTGAACTAGAAAAGTAAAGACAGGAGTTAGAGAAAGTGTCCTTACGGTATATGGTGGATTTAAATTTCCTCTCCCCTTCAACCTTTTGTATGGTCACATCCAAATAGTGCATTTCCTTATAGGAAATGCAATGAGTAAATTTCAAAAATTCTGTGGTCTGGTTGAGATAAAAAAATAAATTAATTCAACTTGCCCTTTGTTCCCATCCAGAAAATACAAATGTCATCCAGGTAACGCCTGTAATATTTCCAAAATATGGCATACACTGAGGAAAACACAAATTTGTCCTCATGCACTGACAAAACAATGTTGGCATAGGTGGGGACGCAGCATGGTCCCATGGCCACTTCCTGTTTCTGCTTATAAAACTCACCCTCAAAAAAGAGGAACTTGTACTTTAATACCAAATCCAGCAAGTCAGTACAAACCAAAGTATTGTGTGAGTATCCCTGGTGATTCACAGCTTCCTCAAACCCTTCCATTCCTAATCGGTGGGGTATAATGTTGAAGAAGTCTTGTATGTCCAAGGTTACAAATGTAAGGAGTCATTATACAGATCATCTGTTACACTCCTCAAAAAGTCCTAAGAATCCTTAGGTATGCCTCCCATGTTGGTCCAAATGTTTTTCAAATTAAGGTCTAAAAACTTGGCCAAAGGGTAAGTTTTAGAACCCGTTGTGGCCACAATCGGTCTAAGAGTGGTGTTGTTAGGATCCTTGTGGACTTTAGGGATCTCAAAAATGGATGGTATTTTTGGTCTATCCATGAACATGTATCCATAAGTGTCCTGATTTATCAGATTCTCGTCCAACATTTCTTTTAAAATGAAATCATTTTTTCTGTAAGCTAAATTTATTTCATTCCTTGAATCTCATGTGTACCTATTACTATCATTCAAGATGTCCAACATCTTGCCAGAGTACACTATACTGTCCATGAACACTACCCCTCCCCCTTTGTCGGGTTGCATAATTCTAACATACTTGTTGTCCCTGAGTTCTTTCAACAATTCATTTTCCACTTTGGTTAAATTAAACTGTACTCTTTTGTTGTTTAAACACTCCCTTATTTCAACTTCCACTTGGTTCTCAAAATTCTTAAGTTGTGGGTGTAAAGGGGGAATGATAATACTTTTCTTTTTAATATCACTAGACGGGTGAACTGGTCCCTTACTCTTAATCATGATTTCAACATTTTTCTTCCTCAAAAACATCTTCAGGTCAATCAAAATGCTGGAAATTTGACTTCTACAACTGGGTATATATTTAAACCCTTTGATAAATAAACCAAAGTGCTTATCTGTAACTTCTAACCCTCTGTAGTTAAAAATACTAAAGTCCTTCCAAGTGTACCTACATCCTTCCACCTGTATGCATTCTGCAGATGTATTAAATCTGTTGGTTTCACAAATGCCCCCCTGCCTGTTTAGTACCTCTTGTGGTTTGGGGCTCCACCTTGGTAGTATTGTACAGGTGTCTTTTGCCTTAACCTCTCGGATCTCCTTAATTCCAGGTACCCTAAATTATTATCATTATCTGTGAAAACAAAGGGTTTAAATTTATACCCAGTTGTAAAAGCCAAATTTCCAGCATTTTGATTGACCTCAAGACGTTTTTGAGGAAGAAAAATTTGGAAATCATGTTTGAGGGTAAGGGACCATTTCATCCTTCCAGTGATATTAAAAAGAAAACTATTATCAATCCCCCTTTACACCTACAACTTCAGAATTTTGAGAACCAAGTGGAGGTTGAAATAAGGGAGTGTTTATACAACAAAAGGGTACAGTTTAATTTAACCAAATAGGAAAATGAATTGTTGAAAGAACTCAGGGACAACAAGTATGTTAGAATTATGCAACCCGACAAAGGGGGAGGGGTAGTGTTCATAGACAGTATAGTGTACTCTGGCAAGATGTTGGAGATCTTGAATGATAGTAATAGGTAGACACGAGTTTCAAGGAATGAAATAAATTTAACTTATAGAAAAATTGATTTCATTTTAAAAGAAATGTTGGACGAGAATCTGATAAATCAGGACACTTATAAGCAGACACAGGGAGTGGCCATGGGGACGTGCTGCGCCCCCACCTATGCCAACATTGTTTTGTCAGTGTGGGAGGACAAATTTGTATTTTCCTCAGGGTATGCCAGATTTTGGAAATATTACAGGCATTATCTGGATGACATTTGTATTTTCTGGATGGAAACAGAGGGCAAGTTGAAAGAATTTATTTGTTATCTCAACCAAACCACAGAATTTTTGAAATTTACTCTTTCCATTTCCTATAAGGAAATGCACTGTTTGGATGTGACCATACAAAAGATTGAAGGGGAGAGGAAATTTAAATCCACCATTCACCCTAAAGACACTTTCTCTAACTCCTACCTATACTTTTCTAGTTCACATCCTTCTAGACAAAAAAGGAGTATTCCGAAGGGCCAGTTTATACGTTGTTCCTGGATGACCTCTGACAAGACAGATTTTGAGATAGAATGTTACAAGCTAAGAGAAATGTTCTAAGCAAGAAAATACCCCCCCCCCGATTTAATAGAAAATGTGATGAAAGAAGTGCAACACAGTAGATACAACAAATTTGGACCTTTTTTAGGGAAGGCCAGAGAGGATATCCCAAATACTAACCATATACAGGTTGCTACTAATGACCTTACTGGTCAAAGGGGGAATATTGTTATGAACTACAGCTCTGATGCTAGTACTATTAGGGACATCATTTTTAGAAACTGGTAGAAATTTGATTTAGAAGTTATTTTTAAAACACCACTTCAGTTCACCTACAGGAAAGGTAGGAATTTAAAAGACATACTAAAGAACAAAAAAGTTCATGTCAGTATGAAAAGAACTGGTACTTTCAAATGTTGGGCTTGTTCCCAGTGTTCCTACTTTACTAACCAGGACTCTGTTAACATTTCAAGTAGAAACAGAACCATTGAGGCTACTACATTTTCCAATTGTGACACTGTGGGAGTTATTTACCTCGCTACCTGCAAAGCTTGCGGGGCTTTTTATGTAGCTAAAACTATTTGTAAGCTCAAAAGGAGAATATATGAACACCTCAATGAGATTAGTAAGCAGGGCCCTTTACAAACATTCTTTTACTTGTCAGAATGCTAATTGGAGTTTTTTTGTCTTGAAGAATGTAGAACAAGACCCTGGGTGGAGCATAGGAAAATCAGATTGAGGTTAGGCAACTTTACTGGCAATTGGTTTTGGAGGCTAATAGAACCCCCGGGTTGAACAAACACATTTCCATTGTACCAGTTCTCAGGATGAGAGCAGCTAAGTTGTAAAGATTTTTTAGCATTCAGTTTTTGGTTAGATGGCAGTCATGGCTATATTAGCTTGTCTTGTCATTTTTTTAGCTATCCAGTATTTTTGCAGCCACCTAGTTTATTTTAACACACCTGTCTTTATACATTTTTTATAGACGTTTTCCCATGTAAACGTTTGTAATGTTTTTGGTTTTATTCATGTTTAACATTTTTATTGTCACATATACATGCTTGAAGGTTTTATACATGCTTCCTCATTTTATTCTGTTTCTTTAAATACTTAATTGGTTAATAAACATTAATCAGGGAGGGGTTGGTATATTTAAAAGGAGGGCTTGACAGTGGAAGGCATAACATCTGATGAAATCTTTGTGATGAAAACGCTTGATTTTTGGAGTGCATTTATGTTTATGGTTAATAAACAGCTGTCTGTCTGGTCCACAGTCTCAATTATTTGGATCTCTGTTATCTGTGCCTGGGTTTTGTGATTTAGTTTAGACATAACTTATATGACAGGGAGCTAAGAGCTGCTTTAAAACATAACATGGAAGTTAATGCAATTATTAAATGTACCCATTATACAGACTATAGAGACAGACAGAATTCTAGATATCAGTTCTTCAGAGACAACATTAACCCACTTGATAGCAATAACCAAGCATCTCAAAGCTTAACAGTCCATATGTATGTACTAGACTAGCTGCTATTGTGGGACATTTTAAGCCTAGCCAGTTTTCCTTTTGGCACTCAAATTAATCTATCACATATGATGCTAGACTGGCCTTACCCATCCCATAGTCGATAATTCCATATTACCTCTGTTGAGAATAACATTGATCATTCCATAGATAATTTGAGAAGATCCATGTGTGGGACTAGCCATTTAGGACCTTCCAATGTCCATAAGTAGTACAGGGAGCAGTCCTGGGGTAAATACTCTGTTTCCCATCAATAGATCTAAATTGGGCTTGAATATGGACAGGGATGAGCTTTATTTTACATAGATGTGGAGTCTGTTACTGAGCAGCAATATCTTCTGCAAGATATATCTGTCCCTCTAAATCATTCTGTTAATGTTGCAGAAGAGATTTAGATCCCTAGACCAAATATTTTTGATGCCATGCAGTAAATCCATCAGTACTGTGTCACAGGTCACCTCTTAGATGTCTGTAGAAAACCATGTGTAATGACAGAGCTTTGAGTTGGTCAATGTAGGAAATATTGTTTATGCCTTGCATCCTTTTAGTAATGTATCTCTGTGGTCAAACCAGTTGTTGCATGTGATTGGAAAGATACATGCCAAAGAGGGCATTATACTCAATGATTGGCCTAATGAGGGCTGAGTAAAGAGAGACAATAAGATCCATAGATTTAGACAAAATCCCTTTATTTATAAGCTGTGCAATACAGAAGGACACGTTGGTCAAAAGTTAGGTCACTCTCCACATAAGTTCCCAAAATCTCAAGCAGCTAGGGGTAGTTATAGCTCCCGGATGTAAATGACTTCCCAAAAGATATAATAATGCATAGTAAAACAAAAAGGCAAATCTGTGAAACGTTGACTTGACTGAGTATCGTTGTTGAGTTACTTTGGTTCAAGTCTGCTTTCTGTTTCAAGTCTGCTTGCTGTTCATTTTGGAAAAGGTTATTTTATTAAAAAAGTCAACGTTTCACAGATTTGCCTTTTTGTTTTACTAGTTTACGTGAATTTTACGTTTTACATATAATAATGCATGTTTAGCATTTAGTTTCAGTCCATGATTTTCCCACCAGCTACGTATTTGGGAGAAACCTTCCTGTAGGATGGGTAAGTCATTTGGGGATTCATTGACTGCTCCTAGCTTGCAGTTATCTGCAAACTTAAATCAGCCAGAGCAATTTCGTTGTGTTTTATTTTTACTTCAAAAAATTAAATGCCAAACAGGAGAGATCCCAGCACAGAACCCTGGCAATCTCCACTGGTGACTAGACTCTTTTTGGAGGAATCATCCCCTGTTTTGATTTCCTTTGTACTACCTGTGAGCCAGTTGCCAATCCAGCAGGTGACACAGGAGTTTATGTCCAATTTATTTAGATTTTTTTTACTATCCCTGAGTAGGAGTTGAGTCAAAAGGTTTGTCTAGATCAAGGTACACAGTGTTTATCATTTTACTTTCGTTAATTGCTTTGATGACCTTTTCAAAAAGTCCATCAGGTTGAGTAAGCATGACCATCCCTTGACAAATACAAAGTGAGATGAGTCCAGTTTTTGGAAGTTTCCTATGTTCTGATTGATTAGTTCCATGATAAGTCTTTCCATGAGTTTGCATATGAGGCTGGTCAAACTTATGGGTCTGTAATTGCCTGTATCTGTGGAAGGCCCTCTCTTATGTAGGGGAATGAGTATCTCTATTATTTAGTCACTTGGTGCAAAACACGTATGGAGGCTGAGCCTGAACTCTGTTGTTATGGGGTAGTTAAATCATGCCTCATGCTATATAAGATGCATCGAAAGCTATTGTCAGGGCCCATTGATACAGTATGTTTAGCTTTTGATAGCATTTGTAGGACTCTGTCTTGTGTGATAGAGGTGAGCCAGTTTCAGGTATATCTTGAGGGACAGACAGAGGGGAGAGAGGGGTAATGTTAGAGCTAAACTTATTGGCCAGTAGACTCTGTATATATGTAGCCTCAGTGTAGGTAACATTATTCACAATCATCTCAGTGCATTGCTGCATTATACTTTTGAAATTATAAACATAACTAAGAAAGACCTTGTGATTGTCTTTGGCTTAGGCAGCTATTTTAGCCCTAAAGTTGACTTTGGTGGATTTTATTAAGCTCCTGAGATGTTTGCTTATCTCAGTAACAGGGTGTGCAGTTGTTCAATTTGACTTTTACTAACATCAGACTTCTTTAATTTGCTTTATGAAGGCAATTATTATTAATGTAACAGGCTTACAATACACATGCAATCAACATACTCTGGTTAGATTTAGTAAAAATTTAAATTGGTTACTATCATGTTGTCCTAAAGTTAAGGTATCTAAAAGACATTGCAGATGTCTGTTTCTTTTCTGATTTGCCTGTATATTAATGAAAGTGATGTTAGACTAGAATCTATACTTAAGTAAAGACTGAGAAGGCAGGTGGGTGGTAGGTGAACTCAAAACTGAGGAGTTCATTTTAATTTTAAGGCATACATGTAACCCTAACATAACAGTCATATTTTTTTGCCTGCTTTTTATCTGAAGTGTTGAAGATAAACACTGAAGAGTTCACTATTTCTATAAGAGGTTACTGCAATGTAGCCTCCAGTTCAATAATGGACTATTCATTTATAAAGAAAGTCACATGGGATCAATATAATTAAGTAAAGAAACTGTCAGGAGAATGGATATGGTGTGGTCGACAGCAATAATGTTAGGATTTCTAGCGATACTTTTCATTCATCTTTTATTGACAGCTCCTGTAGGGTAGAACTAATATCTTTTTTTCTAACATTGTTATAGAGAGTGAACTCATTCAACTGTTTTCCATTTCTTCTCACTGATAACAGAACAGTTGACATTCAGTTGCTATGACTACATCCCCTAAGTCCAAGGATGTCTTGGAAAACTGATTCGCTGCTTTTCTCATATGGTGACTCTAATGATTCTTGCTGGATTCCGCTTAGTTTATGAAGACTCATCTAGGACCCCCATGCCCCCTTTTGTATGCTGGACTTTCCTAAGTTATAGTTGTATGCATATTGTTTAACTGCCAAAGAGAGGTTATATTCAAAGAGGGATAGGAAGATTAATGACTTTAAAGAGTAGACAGATGCAGCTTTTTATTCAGGTTATCAATTACATTTTAAGGATAAATAATATTTCAAGACATACATAACACTCAATGCCATCTTTCACAGAAAAGTATCATATGACTCAATGCTGTTTCAAGAGAGTTGTATATTCAATTTAAAAAAGAAAGAAAAAAAGACAATCTTATAAGATATGCATAATACTAATACCTGATCACCAATCATAGGCAATTGAAATTCTTTTGTCCTGGATAAGCTAGCCTGTCCTCCTTCTTATACCTTTCAAATTATTTGCTCAATAGTTATGAATGAAGGCAAAAACAAGGAGACTAATGTCCATACCTAATGTCCATACCTCTCAACGTCTTACCACAAAAAATCTGGACAAAGCAAAATAGGGGGTAAAACCCCCCAAAATAAGAACAAATTTTAAATATTGCTGTCATAAACTTGCAAAGTTACTAGAATAAAGGCTATAATGTTACCATGCATTTTCTGAAGGATATAAGCTCTAAAACACAAATACCTGTCATTATTTAGTGAATTCATCTTCACTGATTTGTCACAAAAATCCAGAAAACCACACATTTTATGAGGAACAGACCAAAAATATCAGGCAAAAAATCAAAACATTCTGCAAAAATCTGGACAGATGAGAGGTATGCTAATGTCCAAAATCAGAGATAGTTCTTAAATGCTGCACCAATTAACTTAAAAAATTAAGACAAAAATGGGTTTGCATCAGCATGTATTTTTCGATCACTATGAAGTATGAAACTCTAATATCTAGCATCACAGACTGAGTGTGATTCTCAAAGATTTATGATAAAAGCAAACATTAAATGAGGGACAGGGAAAAAATTAAAACAAAATAAGAGACTGCAAATCAGCGACAGTTGAGAGGTATGCTCCTTCCACAAATGTTTAAACTTGATGAATCTTACATAAGCAGATATTGTGACATTCCTTTCCTTCATCTATTTTCTGCAGATTCTCAACTCTCCAGAAGTAATGCCTGCAAGCAAAGCACTAGAACCTGACAGCCTTCCAGATGAACATAAAAAATAATGGAAAAATACCTGAAGGTACTTCTGCTCTACTGTTTCAAGGAAATTATTTATAGTGCAGACTTACTGTCTCTATTGAACTAAGTTGCATTCATTGTCCAACCAAAACCAGGCAAACTTGTATAATGAATGGACACTTATTATATAACCTTATTTCTTAACATTGAAGCTAAGATCTATGTGAAAATCTCAGCAGAGGCTAAAGATGATCTTTTGTAGTTTATTAGTTCTCAACAGGCAGGCTTTATTAATGACGGGGCAAGTGGAGCACCTTGGAGTTTTAAATTACATATCTAAAGCTGATTAAACAAAAAAACTGATAACGGTGGTTTCAACTGATTTTATGTATAAGATCTTTTCCCATTTGGTTCTAGCAATTTGTGTTTTTCATGATTCCATCTTTAAAGCTTTACAGGGACTGTATGCCATATAGTAATTATTTAAAATCCTGGGACCTGCTTTGCTAAGTCCCAAGATATGGAAACCAAATAGCCAAAAGCCCAGACTTAAATAAATGAAGTCCAAGATTGCAATTTCTAGGCATATTCTTTTTTTCCATGAAGTATAGCAATCTCAGAGATGGCATGTATGACATCAGGAGGTGTGGTGGGCTTATCCCCCCCCCCTCATCATGGGGAAAAGTGATGGTCAATATTTACTGTTGCCCTGCATTTTCTGTATTTTTTGGAATCCCAGACCTTGGCAATGAGAGTATTGAGATTTCTGTTTGGAGCAATGCTAATCTCATAGCTAATATTCTTAAGAGGTCTGATATTTCTCCTTTTTTTCTCACTTCATATGGATACGAAGATACCAACAAAGATGTCCCCTTTATTATCAATTATAGTCTCTGAGCCAATAGCGTGACAGCTTAAATAAAAAAAAGAGAGAGAAAAACAAAATTGTTTGCTGATGATTGTGTTATTTGCCTCCAAACCATCTAGCCGATAGAGATTATAGTCAGCATACTTAAGTTATCTGGAAGTTAATTTGGTTTAAATAGGATGTAGTCAAAAACTGAATTATTCCCAGTAAATTAATAGTTATGATCCCAAAGGAAAGCTCACAGTGTCTCTTCTTATATATGAAGCTCAGGTCACTATCCTTGCTTATACATATGTCTGTTCATAGGTTCATAGGTTCATAGATTAGTACTAAGCTAACTGCCCTTGCGAGCCATTTTAAGCCTAGCCAATTAAGCCTTCTAAAAAGTAGCAGTGTTGGACATCCAACTCTTCTAGGATATGCTTTTGCACTTGTTACATTCTTGTTGGCATATGAGTTTGTCACTACTGAACAAGCCTAGTGCTATAAAAACAATCTGTCTTTAGTGTTCTTCTGTGTAATGACTCCTACAGATGAAAACCATCTCGAAAATCTATAAGCTGGCACTATATTTTATTTGACGTTTTCAATGTATCAGAATAGGAAAAAAATGTTTTCTTTTTTATACCAGCTTCTTATGGCAGATTATGTGGATTGGTTGCCTTTTCACTAACAGCCCATTTCTTCACCAGTCAGTCCCTTATAGCTGCAGTTACAATCTCATGTTCTGAAAGTGCATATCCAGTTGGCTCTTCTGTGGTTCCTCCTTTTTATTTCCAAACCTGCTGTTACTTGTGCAGTATTTCTTCTACTCAAACATCTGCTTGGTGGTCATATAACTATAAAAATGTGCAGTGTGCGTGTGTGTGTGTGTGTGTGTGTGTGTGTGTGTGTGTGTGTGTGTGTGTGTGTGTGTGTGTGTGTGTGTGTGTGTGTGTGTGTGTGTGTGTGTGTGTGTGCGTGTGTGTGTGTGTGTGTGTGTGTGTGTGTGTGTGTGTGTGTGTGTGTGTGTGCATGTGTGTGCATGTGTGTGTGTACTCTGTCTGCACCTATGGGGTACCAAGATAATAATATTGATAAAATGTATATTTGCTGGAATAGGCTGTGAAAGGAGCACAGTTCATAGCAGATAAGTTCCAACCTTAGCCAGCAAATCTAAATTCCTTCATGTTTTTTCCATCTAAGGGAGAAATTTAACATTCTCAAAGATGTCTTCAAGCAGTACTTGCAGATGGCACATGATATAATAGGTTCCACCCTTTGTGATCTCTCTAAAAGCCTACACAACCACCTTGAAGAGAAGATGGTTGTAGTATTCCAGTTATATGACATAAATTATGTGAAAGCACTGGGGAAGTATGCCATTCTCTTTTCACACATCAAAGGGACTTCTCAATCCTTCTTAAAAAGGGTTAAGTCCATATTGTTTCATGGATTACGCTTCATCAGCATGAGCGCTTCATAATCTGGAGAACTTTAATTCTGACATGCCATGTGTTCAAAAATGTTTTTGATGGTGTAAGATGGATTCTGTACACCAAACAACAGTATGCAAGGAAATGACATACAAGTGACTGGCTTGAAATGCTGCTCAACATCAGATGTAACTCTTTGGTATAACTTTTTGGAATGACCTGAAACTTAGCATGCTTGGTAACTCCTTACAGAAATTTCTTCTGACATTATAACGTAGCTGTTGAAAGGGCGTATGTTTATATAGTTCAGATATACAGAAAACTATCCATTAATTCTCAAGATCAAATAGTCTACAGCTGATATACTTGGCTGCAGAAGCTTGATGGTTCACAGGGTTTATACGGGTCTTCTATTACAGCCAGCTTCACATGGCCATGCTGGTTAACGAGATAATCACCATTACTTAAAGTTTCTCTGATTATACTCAACCCAGATGTGTCTCATTAGCGGGGAAGACATACCCTCATATCAGTTTTCTTTGTGATGATTTTAAAGCCAACACACAGCAACACGAAATATCTAAAAAATACACTCAGGAGGCAGTCACTGGAAACAAACTTCAACTTTTAATGTTGCTTCTTGTACCTCGGTAAACAGCCTTCAACGAATAACATAAGTTTCCAGCCATTTCCATTTTATGTCAAACTGCTCCACAATCATCTCATCACCCAGTAATCTACTACAAGAACCTGCTTAAATAAACATACCCTTAAAAAGGGCAACATATTTTTCCATATACAATAAGTTACAAAACATCATATATACAATATTATAACTTATACATTTAAATTCACATCTAGATTCATACCTTTAGGTTTTAAAGTATTATAATTTAGAATGAACTTTCTTTCCATTTTTAACAAACTAGCTAAAAAAGCTGGCCAAATGCTTTACTCCTTCACTACCTCCAAACTTTGGAATAACCTCCCAACCTCAATAACCTCCATCTCATACCCTGCTGTCTTTAAAAAATCCCTCAGACACCTCTCTACCTTTTGGTTATGCCCATGCCAAAAATAACTCTTCTTATCTTCTCACTACTCCCACTCTCTGGGGCTACAGGTATGCACTCTTAGCAGGTCTGCAGCCATACCTATGACTGTTACTACACTGCGTAGACAGACCACTCTCTGGGGCTACAGGTATGCACTCTTAGCAGGTCTGCAGCCATACCTATGACTGTTACTACACTGCCTACACAGATTTAAATGCATGTAAATAATTGTATACAATGTTACTGTTTTTTTTCTGCCTCCCAACCAGTAATGTGTATGCCATCTATATGACCAAAAGTACATGTTAATATCATCGATGGACTACCATAAAACTGCAATGGAATTGCTAAAAAACTGTAAATAGTGCTACATTTTTGATATTTGTATTTCTGTAATGTTAACTTTTATGTGGAGCTTTTCTCCACGGGCCTCCACTGAAAATGGGCTCACCTAGGCCCAGTGGACTTTCCCAGTAAACAAATGCAATAAATAAATAATAAAAAATAAAATCCCCACCCCTAGCAAGAAAAGGTGCAGCCAACACACTAAAGAAGAAACTAACACCCAAACCCTCATGTGCATTAATAAAGTGTTCATCTACTGGGCTATCCAAATTCCTATTTCTAATGCATCCCAGATGTTCAAGAATTCTAACTTTTACCATACGTTTTGTCTGTCCAACATACCATCTTGCAGGAGTACACCCACACCCTACAATATAAGCCACCCCACAATAAATACATGAAAACCTTCCCACGGAGCTAAATAATTTACCATTATTTTTTCTACATGAAATGTTCTTAATCCTAGAACATACATTACATCTTCAGCAAAGGAAGGAACCCATATTAGCCCCCTGGAAAGAAACCTTCTTGAAACCTAACAACTCCCTTAAATTTAAATACCTCTGATAAGAAAATGTAACATGTGAAGGGAACAAATGCTTGAGTTGCTCATTTTCAGATACCACTGGCCACAAATCTTTCACTGGCCTCCTCAAAATATCAGAAAATGGGAAAAATCTGGTAGCAACAAACAATACTTTGTCCTGCCTATCAGTTTCCTGATCTGAATAATGCCTTTTAACATCATCATAACTATTGTCTCCTATCACATATGCTGCCCCCACCTTTAACACACTATCCTTAACTTTTTCAAACTAACACTAGAGTAACTTCTTTGCAACAGTTTCCATTCCATCTTCATGAACTCTTCTTTCACCAAATTCTTATCAGAAGTATTCTTATAAATCCTTTTAAATTCACCCATAGGCAATGCTTCCATAAGATGTGATGGGTGCATGCTATTGGCTTGTAAAAAATTATTAACTGCAGTAGGCTTTATATGGGGTTTATGTTCTACCTTCAGATCTTCCATAACATAAAATTCCACATCCAGAAATTGTATATTCATTCTATCCACAGTAAAAGTAAACTGGAACCCCAGTTCATTCTGGTTTAACTGATCAATAAATACAGAAAACTCATCCAAATTCCCCCTACATATAAATATTAAACCATCAATGTAAAGCTTAAACAAAATAACATTCTTTGCAAAAAATTCTGTAGAATAAATAAATCTATTCTCAAAAAATGCCATAAAAATAATAATAATAGCATAGCTGAGGGCAAAAGAAGCCCCCATCGCTGTGCCTTCTTTTTGCAAAAAAATAATCACCCCAAAATAAAAATAATTATGCGTTAAACAAAATTCCAATACTTCCACCTGAAAGACTCTATGCTGTCCCTCCCGTAACATCCAAAGAACTGCTTCTATTCCCTACCTTCTTTTAATATTGGTGTATAAAGCTTTAATATCTACTGTAGCCCAGTAAAAATCTTTACACCACTGAATTTTCTTCACTTCTTGACAAATATCAGCAGTATACAATATGGGAAGGAATCTTAGAAAGTTCTTTAAATGGAAGTCCAAAAAATCCCAATATTTTGCATGAATGACCCCACACCCACCATAATAGGTCTATCAGGGTGTTCATTTAGATTCTTGTGCACTTTAGGGATGGCATAAAAAAATGGGGTCTTTGGAATGTTTAACATACAACTTACTTACATCCCTCTCTGTGAAAAAAAAAAGTGTTTCCCCTTTATCTCAAATGTCTCTTAACTGACTGTTGTAATGTTTCCTGGTGTTGTTTGCCAATTTTTCATAGTCTGGACCAGCTGACAAATCAAACACCATTTTATCATACTTCTCCTTGGAAAACAACACCCAGTTACCCCCCCCCCCCGCTTGTCAGCCTGACAAAATTTAACATCACATTCTGAACTTCTACATACTTTCAGTGTCCCATTCACCCCTAGATAAATTATACTCTTTTCTAGATCTAATAAACTTATGGTATTCAAGTTCCACTTTTTTACATAATACCCTTACAAAACTTTGAACAATATTATAACATTTAGGGGGAATGAAAGTAGTAGAATAGGAAAAATGAGGCACTTTTAATTTCCTATAACTAGTAAAATAACCTACTTTCCCTTCACCTTCATTTTCAGAAAAAATATCTACCAATTCATTTTCATGTATAGACATGTCAAGCAATGAATCTTCAGTATCAAACATTTCAACATTCTCATTTTCAACAAGTGCTTGTTTTCCTTCAAAATACACTCATAAATACAATTTTCTACAAAACTGTTTAATGTCCAAAATAACATCTGCCAAAGATGGAAAACAAGTAGGAACAAAGTTGCTTCCCTTTAGCAGCAAACTTCAAGGTATTTAGTAATGGTGGCATTTGACAAGTTTATAATATGCAGCTGACAAGGCATACATACTCTATTATCTTCATTTTTACTAGAAAAATTACCATCAGTCATAGTTTGTTTATCAAAGTTCTCACTACATGCCACCCAAGATATGTCCACAGTACCTTCTTCAGTAAATTGCCAAAAAAGTTAATTTTCACTATTTCCTCCTGTCCCCATGATTTTTCTGACTCTGGCCTCTCTCTTGGAATGAAAATCCTTCTGCACTGATTGTCCCATCTCATTTTATTGCCTAATATCCTCAAATGAAAATTCTTCTTCTTCCCAGCCTGCATTTCAGATCCAGATGAGAATGAAGAGTCACGTGATGTAAACAACCTATCCCCAGTGACTCTGGTGATAGCCCACCCTCTTCTTCTTGGTTTTCATTGCCACAGGAATATTTGATCTTTACCAAAGTCCGTTATATCATGGTTGAGTTT
Organism: Protopterus annectens; assembly: GCF_019279795.1. Classification (NCBI taxonomy): domain Eukaryota; kingdom Metazoa; phylum Chordata; order Ceratodontiformes; family Protopteridae; genus Protopterus; species Protopterus annectens. The sequence goes on along the minus strand of NC_056744.1, from coordinate 555,392,302 downwards.
CTTTTTCTTCTGATCCACTACCTCTTTCTCAACCTTAACCAAATGGACTTTAATGCCAATCATACACTCAATAAAGCGCTGTTCAGCTGTTTCCTTGGCCAACGCATCCTGTAACTCCTCAATGTTACTACAAACCTTCTCATACTGTCTCTGGTTCCTTTTGAAGCCCCCTGCACCCTCCCTACTTAAATATACCTACTCTGTGATCGCACTATAGTGAGGAAATGGGAGATCTCTGTTCTGTGCTTTTGCATATAGCTCGGAACCGGAGATTTCCCTTTTCTCCACTGTAGCGCAATCTCGGAGTTGATATATTTAAGTAAGGGGTGTGGGGGGTGCAGGGGGGAAAGCCCCCCTGCAGAAGCGATGTGTTTGGGTTTTTGTTTTTTTTTGTATTACACTTTGTAATACACTTGTAATTTCAAGTTACTGAAAACTCTATCATATGTTGTCAACCATATAAAGTTCGGGTTTTCAGTAATTTGACATTGTGAAGTGGAACTATATATATATATATATATATATATATATATATATATATATATATATGGGTCTAGGACAGTCTACCAAAAGACTGTTTCACCAAAAGTGAAACGGGCTGTCACAGTTTTGAGAAAGCACTTTTTAACGAAAAAGTGCTTTCACAAAACATTTGTAAAAATACAGGGAATCGGGGGAAGTGGTAGCGGGCGAGATCGGACTACAGTGGGGCTAAGGGAATATTCCCTTTTCCCCACTGTAGTGTGATCTCGGAATGAGAATTTAAAAGTAGGGGGGTGGGGGGGCATAGCCCCCCACTTGGGGGTGCAGGGGGTGGAGCCTCCCTGCGTAAACATGGTGTGTGCGCTTTTTTTGTTTTTGTGTATGTGTGCATGGGTTTTACCTTCCATTTACCAAAACTGCTTTTTCGGTGAAAGCAGTTTCGGTAAACGGTGTTCGGTAGTGTTGGATTCGGACAGTTGGTCTTTCAATCAACTGTCTTAGATCTTTATATATATATATATATATATATATATATATATATATATATATATATATATACATACATACATACACATGGGGATGTAAGAACGTTCCCACATAACCTCGGAATGCTGAGGTTATCTGTGCGCACACATCACAGTAGTTGTCCAAAGGAAATAGACCAAGGAGGCAACAGTACAAAATCCACTCACCCACAGGCTCCTATGCCTGCAGAATGTCATCTTGTAGACAGGCACAGATGACCAGGTGTTGTAATGTACAATGGGTTCAATGCATGCCTTGGACTGGCCATATTGTCCCTGGCCACATGTTTGCCTATCTAACTGCAACCAGTGACATATGGCCATACTGGTAACTGTACAAGCATAGCAGGGATATTGACAGGTATCCCATTCCTAGGACCCTAGATACAATAACAGCGCCAAGCAATATCACTCTGCAGGCCACATATGCTTGTCTAACACAAGGTTACTTTGCATACTTCAGAGGTACTGTACCTGCAATTGCATATACAGCAGACGCAACCTGTGGCACATGCAATAAGTACTGTGAGTTATACTGTGTCATAGTAGATGGGTGGGGGTTCTAATCTCACATCAGCCACCTGTGTGTGTGTGTGTTTAAATATATCCCATTGCAGCATTGCAAACATGCCTATGTGGACTATTTCTGTGCAATGGTTATGCATTTTATGATGCTGTGATTAGCTGCTAGCCCTAAATTGCCTTCCTCTGCATAATCATAACTGATGTCTGCCACCTGTCTGACACAGGCACAGGATATCTGTAGATGTGTCAACTCCATCTCCACACCTTCAAGATTTATAAGTTCAGAAAACCCAGGTGAGACGTAGCAAGGGTAGCAGACCTTATCACAAAGTATGAATACATGATTACGCTGACTGTCCCACTGTCCCTGATAGACTGTTCTTCACATATGCACCTAGGGAGCCATAAACGTATACTGCTGTACATCACTGATGTCATATTTTTGCTGTGGTGCCATGCCATCCTGTGCTGCTGTATTGCCACCATGTGTCCATTGTTCATCCCTTCAGACTCCTAAGACAGAAACATAGACAGTTCCATGACACACCTGTCATTCTGTAACACTACTGCCAGTACAACATCATGCAACAAAGATACACAAAGTGTGATGTGTAGTCATGACACATGCCATCATACAGTATCTGTTGTGGCCCACAACAAGTGGCATGACAAAACAATACTGCACTACGCAAGTACATGTCAAGTAATATAGACACCCTGTGCATCAGACACATAGGAGCATTTCCCTGCATCGGTGGCATGGGTGGCACAGGTATCATCATATGCAGGGGGTGTGGTGTGGGGGTATTTGAGCCCCAGGCTGTGCCAAATAGTTGACAGCATGTGTGTACATCTAGAAGGGGTGCAGGTTAGATGGTCCATGGAGAGGTGCTGTGTTTGTCTGTTGTTGACCTGCATGTGACAGTGGTTTTTGAGTGTGTGCATGTACACTGTCAAGCCCAGTGCTAACTCTACATGTGTGTATGTTGGCCAGTTGTGGACCTACATGGTAGAGTGGACAGTTCACCTTCTCTGACCATGAACATGGGAACTGGCTCTGCCAGGAGTAGCACTGGCACCACCATGACCAAGTTAAGATGTGGTACTAGTACCTGACGGTGACTGCTGTCTGCTGGGGCTGTGTCCTCCATGGGACCTGCCAGGACCATGTGACCATGGCCTGCTACATTATAGTGTGGACAGCACACTTCCTTCTGTAGTGCTGGAGGTACTGCCACTATGGGAATGTGACTGTGAACGGGCACATGGACACTCAGCAGATGGTGTTGCTGACTTACCACATGTCCAACGACCAGCTCCAACCAGATGTTCCATTTCAGACAATGTGCACTCCAAGACAAACAATGTCTCAGCCCACTGTCTGTTCACTTCATCAGTGACTCAATCCAGGATGTCCCCAAAGCCATGGAGGAAGTCACGGATGTCAGACTGTGTTACATCCATAACCCCAAGCATCTATCTGGTGTTGCATTCAGAATGTGCTTCTGCCTCCATGATGGCCCAAAACATGTGCCAAGTGACCTGTGATGTGTCACCTGAATGGACAGCAGTCATCCTATGAGCACCCCTGTCAATCCACCTCTGTGGGACTTTGCCAGCTCTCTGGCTATGCCCAGTGTCTACACTCACTGATGCCATATTTGCCACACTGCCCTGTTCCATGTCACCACCCTCTGACTGTCCAATATCTGTGGTCTTGGGGGACAAAGTATGTGGGGGCATACTGACTGTGTACAGTGACAATAGGGTAGAAGTGGGATGTCAAGCTCTGGGACAGGTTCAGCCCTTGACAACCCAACATGTACCTCACTATGGCCACCATCATCATCAGAGTCTAATGAGACACTGACATCAGGTTGTGAGGGGGACAGACTCCAACCCCTCCAGTCACCTGTGAAAAGCAAGACAAAAGCAGTATATTACTACCTGCCATTTTATGCATGGAAATTCACACAGACTCATACAAATGAGGCACCACAACTGCATTACCCATCTCACATCTACTCATCTCTCTCCCAGGCACAACAGGCAACCTCACACTAACATACACAGACAAGTCAAGCCCTTTATAACATGCACTTCAGCCACATCCAGTTAATATTGCCAGTACAATCTGCTCATAAGGTATGCGATATGACAATATATGTGATAGAACTACACATAACCCCAGTGCACCTATCTTGGGAATGATATCCCATTACTAGCGTCACTGCCTCAGATATTGTACCATCTCCCTTTTTTGTTTGAACAGGTGTCTTGGAGTAATTGCCTCATATATATCAGGCTGTGTAGCCGCTCATAAAACATGTCAATGGTTATTCAAATACAAACCTGTGATTACCTGGTCTGTGAACCATAGCTAACTGTTCCAGAATGGAACATACAAATATTCTACTCTGGCTGTACACCACATTTATACATAGGGCAATATGGCAGCCCTTAACGTTCATAAGGCATATGTGATCCATAAAAAATGGTATCATACTTACCAGGTAGAGGACCACAGACTTGGGCCACACTTGATGGACCTATGAAAAGGTAAGGGAGAGTTATTGTCAGCACCACCAAATGTTGCAACACTACAAGGTAATATGTGCATATATCCACATGTACAGTAGCTACTGTGATACTGGCTGTATTGCTGAAATTCTGAGTATGTGTGCACAACTGAGCATAAACCCCAACCACTCCCAATGCAGATAGACCTGACACCCATATACCGGTATGTACAGCCTGCCACAATGACTGATACAGTATTACACTGGTGAACACAGTACGCTTACATGGATGCTCCTCTGCTATGGACACTGTGGCACCCACCTCCATGATGTATGGTGTGATGGATGCCTGGAAGTTGTTGTGTGTTCCTAGGTTACCCAGGAATTCCTCTCTGGCCAATAGTAGTTGTTCCATCACAGGCCATCCAATGGTGGTGGCACGATCCTTGGCAACATCAGCTGCCCTTCATCGTGCAGCATTCAGCATGTTTTTGGCCTGGTGTTGGAACTGCTCATAGGTCCTGTCCTGTCGGCCAATCTGATTGACATCCTGCACAAGGTCTGCCCACAATGATGCCCACTGTTCCCAATTATACCTCCCCTGGACAACAAGATCTGATGGTGCTATCGCAGTACATCCACTATTATGTCATTCTCCATAGCACTGCAGTCTACTATGGTGTGTCCCTTATGGGCAAACTCCCACTAATATGTCATACGGCCACAGCCAGACAAATAGCAGTGTGCTATTACAACCACTATATGGGGACAGCCCAGTCACACTAGGGTGCCACAATGACAGAAGCAATGCAAACGTGCTGTAGTATATATTCCCTGTAGGCATCATACTCTTCAACGATACAGATGATTGCAGAATGTCAAGATGTTTGCCTCATAGTGTTGGTCATTTTCACACAACATTATGGATATCTGATCAAAGGTTGCCTAATCACTGATGGTTGATGTCAGAAAATAAAGACAGATATCTGAGTTAATATGTCAAACCCTTCAGAACACAGTTATGCTACTGTAATATTTGTTATTCTATTCACTTTATTATGTTGCACAAGCAATAGTTACAGTGCCCCTAATTTTGGATCTTTTCCCTCTATAAATTATGGCTTTGTTCAGATTTCTTGCTGTAACAGATTGACAGCTATGTTAGGCACAGCTCTCAGCCAGACAGGGAACAATGTGAACAGAATCATGGACCTAGCCAGAGTACATCAGGGACAATTAGGGACCCTTTTAAAATGCTTGATCTAGTTATGTCATACATTGACAGGATGACATGAGGTGAATTAGTGTACATCATCAGACATTACAGGAGTAAACACCCTTACTTATTGTCACTATGTATTGCATGTAATTAATTAGCTTCCCGACAACAGCCAGCCATTGTAGGAGGGAAAAAGAGGGGCAGAGCTAAGATGTGAGTGGAAATCAGTGAAATTTGAGAGGCATGCCTGTAGATGTAGGACAGCTGAGTATCAATGACATGACATTACCATAGATCTAAGACAGACCTACTGCTGTAATCCTTTTTCTCCATACCTCCATCCTCCCATCTGCATCTTATTATATGGAAAAATCAATTACATACCTAGCTGAGTGCAGTACTCTTTTGTTGAACTTTGCTTCTGGTAATCTTTTGAAAATACACTCTCTGAGTGAAGTAAGTCTGATATAGACTTGTGCACCATAACCAGCTGCTTGCCTTTTTAAGGTACTGCTCATTATCAGGTAATCACATCTGCATGAATCTGTGGCTCTGATATGCTCATTGCAGACAAAATAGCTGAATTACACTATCATTAGCCAATGACATGCCACCACAGTGCAATATATAAGGCCTTCCTGTAGACCAGGGCCCCCTTCTTAGCTGTTAAGATGGAAATTACTGAGGTGTGGAGACTACAGCATCATAGAGGGTAGGTACCATAACTGTCAACTGTAGAGATTTATGCAGCATGTCCGCAGTTTCACCTCATATGTGTGGTCAGTGTCTCATCACATTGTGGCCATCTGGGAAGTCACTGGCAAACATTGTAGGTTGAGGTCAGTAATGGAAGACACACATTTGAGTGTCAGACTTCATACTCCTCTGAATATGGCTGCTAATGCAATAGATGTTATTGTATCAACTTAGTATCTATATAGGAACAAACTGTAAAAGATGCCCCAATCTCTGGACCTTTGTCCCACCATTAAGTATGGCTGTATCAGGATTCCTTATGCTAGGAGGTTGGGAGGTATGGTAGGTCTGCAGTAGCTACCTTTACTTACAGGTGTGAGTGCTACAGGCTCCAACTGCTGCTGCTGCTGCTGCTGCAGCCTACAACACATGGGGGGAGTGTGAACACTTTGGAGAACAACAAGCTTTACATATAACTGTGGCAGCTGTGTCAGTCCTGTCATTACAGTAGAGCCAGGGTAAGGTTCCCCTTTACAGTTCAATCGAGGCATGTGATTAAAATACATCTATTATGCAACAGTGCCAAAATAGAGTAATAGGCAACATATAGTTATGGTATACAGATATGTGAAGTGTGTCCCTACCTGCAGGCCTTTGACTTGCAAAACTGGATAGTAGTTCATTAATTATCAGTAACTTGTGCAGATAAAGACTGCATGACTCAGTCATTAGTTGCTGCCTTCACAATAATACAACTGAACTGCAACACAAGACTGGATTGAATCCAGGACTGTGTGTGGCAAAATATACTGCATGCAAGGCATTTAACAGACTGAGCTACTGAGTCACTGTTGTAGCAGTTGCATTTACAAGGTATATGTGCAGACATACAGGCTGTGACGCACATTGTCTGCATCCATCAGTATGTGCATGGCTTTCTATGGCTGTATTTCAGCACCAGGGTGCAAGTTGAACATGTTCTTTGCCATTGATGCCTTAGCAGGTGTCTTTCTACATGTTGTTGATACAAGGGCATGTTTACCTGCTATCACAGGCTTCACTTGCATCCATTTTAGGTCTTTCTCTGTCTAGTGGTGTATTATTGCACCAGAGGACAAGGTACACTCCCATTTTTCACATTAACTTTGAATACCAGTTTGTGCAGTGTGGTGCGGTGTGCATCTCTGCTGAGACACACCTAATGACTGTAAGTGACAATCACTATGTTTGTATGAAAACATGTCTGTTAATTAAGATCTGCATGGTGTAGCAGGTTAATGCAGTGTGCTGTGGGTGCAATGGGCTTGGTTTCAAAACATGGCAGAGGTGCTTATTTTGTACATGTGACTTACACTGTTATAAACACATATACTCATTAGAGCTCTATTTAGCTGGGCTAAGTGAAGCTGTGTGCCTCTGCGCACCTCACAGCCCCGCCTTACCAAAATATAAAGAAAAGAAAAAAAGGGGAGACAGGAAAGTGATTAACAGGGGGAAAGCAGGGGGGAAACATAGAGAAAGACAGGCAGGGTTGTGTAGGAAGGGTGTAGGAAAGAACCATCACTATCCATTTCTTGTACAGCAACAGCTGTGCACTTTGACAGATGTTTGTAGATGAATTTGAAATCTCAAACCCCAAAGAGAGGTGTGAGGACAACATAACTGTGATGTCAAGCCAATTGGACCAAATTATGTGTGTCCAGTGGACACGTGTGAAATGGAGAGATATGTATGGGGCAATATTTATTTTGGGACAGGTGCCCATTTTTTTTTTTATTAAGATGAGAGTGGAATGTTAGGGAAGGACTTATGTATGTGTGGGGAGGTACGTTGGATAGGAGAAGATGCATTTGCAGACAGACAAGACAGAAGATGGGGGCAATGTGTGACACATGAGGTGGGTGAACACCTTGGATGGGGAAGAGGTTGTGGAATCCAAGTCACATGTGCCTCCAGATGGCAGCAGCATGAATCATATCCCCACCCATGGGACTGTTGACACTGCTCCTTCACTGGCCCGAGGGTGGCACTGCTGGAGGCTGGGTACCAGGGTGAGGGTGCCCAACCAGGTTGGCCAGCATGCCCTCAATCCAGTGCAGGCAGTGTTCTTAGCTACAATGAACAATCCTGTGCATCATAACTGGCAGTTCAGCATGGGTGACAACAGCCCCTCCACCACCACTCCCAGGGAGAGACCAGGCCCTGTCTCCTGAGGCAGTCCCCCCCTGATGTTGCAGGTGATACAGGGGCAGCAGACTGGGAACCACCGGTCTGGGTCCCAGATGTTCCAGAACCCGGTGCCATGACCGGTTTAGTTCTGGTTAAAGCACTTGGGCTTCAGGCCAATTATTTTTCATTAAGAAGGTTTGCAGTCTGCACTCTTGTGGTAGGAGAGGCTAGATTATGCCCTTCTGAGCTGGAAATTTCTGGTTAGAAACTTATTGTGCCTGCTTATTTGAACTGATTCTTTTTGAAATTGGTGTGTCTTGTTTGCTGTAGCATAGACTAGATTCAGACATCCTGAATCTATCTTTGTTTGTATAACTTGAGCACTAATCCAGGCCATCTTTTTTGGAGAAGGTTCCCCCTCACCCCAGTGGCAGGAGTGTGCAGTTAGAACTTCTCTGATTGAAGACTGCTGGAACAGGGCTCAGTTTTGAGCTTTTTTACTGGTTAATTGGGTAATTTGTTTAAATCAGTTTGCTCGTTTTCTATTGTTACATAAAAATTTGCACTTTATACATCTGCTTTTACTGTATTTGTGTTTCTTCCTACTTTATTACTTTATTTTGCTTTTGCTGCTTGTTTTTAAAAGTACTTAATTGCATTTATTCTGCTGCATTTATTACTGCTTGTAAATAGCCTGATTAAATTGTAACTGTTATTCTAAGCCTTTGGTTGAAGCACTTGGGCTTCAGACCAGTTGTTTTACATTAAGAAGATTTGTGGTCTGCACTGTTGTGGCAGGACAGGTAGCTTACATCCTTCTAAGTTGGGAGTTGCTGATCGAAGGCTTCGTGTCTGTTATTGTAAAAGTGTATTAGTTCTGTTTTAAGCACTTTGGCTTTGGGCCAGTTATTTTACATTAAGTAGGTGTGGTCTGCACTCTTGTGGAATGAGAGGGTAGATTCTGCCCTTCTGAGCTGGGAGTTTCTGGTTAAAGGCTTATTGTGCCTGCTTATTTTAACTGTTTCTTTCTTTAATTTGTATGCCTTGTTTGCTGTAGCTAAGACTAAATTCGGACCTGCTATATCTAGCTTTGGTTGTATAACTTGAGCACTAATCCAGACCATCTTTTTTTGGAGAAGGTTCCCCTGCACCCTAGTGGCAGGAGTGTGCAGGTAGAACTTGTCTGATTGAAGACTGTGGGAACGGGGAAAAGTTTTTAGCTTTTTATTGGTTAATTGGTTAATTTATTTAAATCAGTGTGCTCATTTGCTACTATTATATAAAAAATACACTTTATGCATCAATGCTTAGCTAAGCTTAACTATTCCCAGTGCCATAATGTCTGCTGTTTAAATTTTCTCTTAAAACTAGCCAGTTTTTTAGTTTTAGCACTCAAATCTGTTTCTTTGAGCTCGGCACTTGTTCAGAACTCGTTGTAAGCACTAAATAAGCTACAAATTTCGACAGCACTCAACTTTCCTCACTTGTCTAGAGGAAAACAGTTTTAGTAATTAATAAATAGGCACCTATGCAGGCATGTCTAAGGGTCAGCTCCTGGTGTTTTCTCCTGTCTACCTGATGATTCTGGGCATCTTGGGGCAATGCAGCAATTGTCTCATGTACACAGAAAACCTTTTCCTCCTACCACCCAACACTGCAACCTGTGAGAGATGCACATATATAGCCAAACTGGAAGCAAAGCTCTCTTTACCCAAGACTGGACTAGACAGTCAAGAGGAGAAGGTAAACACTTGCACCACACCACACTTATCACATAGTCCCTCAAAACCTACACCACCAAAACAGACACATAGAAACACAAAACACACACATACATTCATGGAGGCTGTCACTAAAAATCTGCTCGAGCAAAAGAGACCTCCAAAGCAGAAACACAAGCAACATCCACCTCCAAAACAACCCAAATGACACATAGCCCACAAACTCAGTGCGCCACTCATAAGGCATAACAACGTACCCAACACTCTATTCATAGGTAACTCTATAGTCAGGCACACTGAGGTTCCACTCACCAGGCTAAACAAGGAGAAAGTCCCTGTCAGCTGCCTGTTGGGTGCCAGGATCTGCCAAATAATGCATGCACTCAGGTCACTCCACAACAAGCATAAATATGACTCTGTCATTGTCCATGTTGGTGTGAATGACCTGAGATGTGCCTCCCTGGACTACATGAAAAGAGATATGGAGGAGCTCTCCGATCTTGTAGCCCAGGCAGGTATGACCATAGCCCTGAGTAGCATCCTGTTATCTCCCATAATGATACCACAATACAAGGACAAAATGATTGACTTCAACAATTGGCTTAACTTATGGTGTCATTCTAAGGGGATCCAGTATCTGTTTGCCTGGAATGACATGATCAACACCCCACGATTCTTTGTCAGAGATGACCTGCACCTGTCACCCTTGGGATTCTGGATACTGGCTAAGGCTCTTGCCACCCCTATAGTGCCTTTTTTAGGCAAGGTTCAAATGACAAATTCACCACTATAACAGGTACAAGCAAGCAAAATCTGAGGGTAATGTTACTCAATGCTAGACATCTAAACCTCAAAATGCATTCACTCGAGGCACTCCTTAAAATGAAGAACATCGACATCTGTGCAGTAACAGAGACCTGGTTCAAGGCTCCAGAGAGCACCCTTGCATTACCAGGCTATAATTAATACCACATCTTTCGGCCAACTAACCTGGACTGAAACACTAAAGGCAGAGGCATGTCCTTATTCATTAAAGATATCCACACCTCCAGGCTAGTTGCTCAGCATAATGCACCTGAGATTATCTAAGTGCAACTAACTCTGGGAAAGACCACAATACAAATTGTAACTTGCTACAGATCCTCCACCATGCCCCAGCATTCCCACTCCTCATTTCTTGATACACTGGAACATATTAAGGTACAACCCAACACCCTCATCATGGGCGATTTCAACTAACCCACCATTAACTGGAAAAACTACTCATGTACTAACTCTTTTCCTCAATGTTGTCGGGAATTCATAAATTCCAATGCCTTGGATCAACTTATCCACATCTCCACCAGGGGCAGCAATATCCGAGACTTGGTCATTACCAACATGGGTGACTGGTTTTCCACAACAGAGGTCAATTCCTTGTTGGTCAGATCTGACCACAAGCTAATCACCCTAGACATCCACATCCTGCTCCCACCCCCCCTTTAGGGAAACTACCGTAAAAAAATTTTCCAACGCCAACTGCACACTTCTTAAGACAGAAGTGGCAAACTTCACGGCACCCATGCAGCTGGACAATAGAGGTACGACTGCTGAATCCTACACAAATGCACTTTATAAGCACTTACACGAGTCCATGGATCGTGCTATCCCTAACAGAACAAAGATGCTATCCTCCAAAAAAAGGAAGCCATTGTGGTGGCCCCCTGCCATAAACAAACTCTACAACAGAAGAAAGAAACTGTTGCAAAAAAGAGTAAAATCCCATAATTAGAGGAACTCTCTGGTCAGCTTCAGTAAGATGCTGAGATTCCTCATAACATCCTCCAAAGCTAGTTATGAAAACAAAATCACCACTGATTCTAAAGGCAACCACAAAGCATTCTATAGCTATGTCAAGAATCTCAAAGGCAACACTCAGACCTGCTCTGAGTTACAGCACAATGGCACTAAATATACAGAACCAACTGATATTGCCAACATCCTGGCAGATAGGTTCAGTGCTAACTTTACCCCTCTCTCACCTCCTAAAGGGACCATCTCTATACCGGAAGAATGCAATGTTCCTGTAATCATGGCTGCACAGGTAAAAAACGCACTCTCCAAAGCCAAGAAAACAGCATCCATGGGATCTGACAACATCACAGGCTGCATTCTACACAAACTACAGAATGAACTGGCACCCCACCTAAATACCATGTTCAATCATAGCCTCACCTTAGGCTTTGTGCCCACTGAATGGCACACAGTGATGGTTATCCCACTCCACAAAGTGGGAGCCACCACGGACCCCAGGAACTACCGTCCCATTAGCTCAACGAGCCCGGTCTGCAAGGCCATAGATGTATCATCATGGAACTTATAAACAAAGACATTGGTAATCTCCAAACTCTGGACCCCACCCAGTTCAGGTTTGTAAAAGGCAGATCATGTCTCCTAAACCTGATATAGACTTCTTTGAAGCAGTTACCAAAGCCATAGACAAGAGTAAGGTGGTTCACACAGCCTATCTAGATCTCGCCAAGGCTTTTGACACCATTCCCCACTATAGAATTATAGATAAACTCACTAAACTTGGTATAAATCCCTATTTCACAAGATGGGTTGCCAACTGGCTCACTGACAGAACCCACAATGTGAAAGTAGCAGACTCCAAATCTGACTTCAGACCAGTGACAAGTGGCGTACCACAGGGTTCAGTCCTGGATCCTCTCATGTTTGTATCTAATTTTCTGAAGTACAGGCTAACACAGAATGTCTTTGGCTAATGAAGTTCAAAGATGACTGCAAGCTAGGAGCAATAATCGAAACTCCTAATGCTGTGGACATCTTACAAAAGGGTCTCACTGAGACAGATGCCTGGTGTTAAAGCCACGATCTCAAGCTCAATGCCAAAAAGTGCATTGTCATCCCCTTTGGTAAAAACTCTGTACCCATGAGCTACCACATAGGTGGTAGTCTACTTAACACCAAAAGTGTGATAAAAGACCTTGGGACACAGGTGGACAGTAGTCTCTCCTTTGATAATCACATCACCACAGTAGTCAGGAAATCCTTCTATGTGGCACACCTCATCACAAAAGGTTTCTCATCCAGGAAAAAAGAGGTCATTGTTCCCCTCTACTCATCACTCATTAGCCCCATTGTAAAGTACAATGCCCCTTTTGGTATGCACCTCACAAGGCATCTACAACAATTGGAAAGGCCGCAGAAATACCTCACAAAGAGGATTACTGGCCTCAAACAGATGTTCTACGCAGACCGTCTCAAAAAACTCCAGCTTTACTCTGTTGCATATCACTTACTCAGAGGTGATCTCTGCCTAACATACAAAGCTATGTCAAACCCAGAGCTGTTGGACATGCTTCACTTAAAGAAATCCCAATCCCTCTGAGCTACACACTCTAGGGACCTAAACCTTGTCACAACAATAAACAGAACATGCTGGAGGGATATATTCCTGTCCAAGAGACTTCCCATACTCTGGAACAAACTACCTATCTATATCAACAAAACTCCTCATTAGCACTCTTCAAGAAAAAATCTTGATGATTGGATGAGAAATAGGAAATTCACCCCTGGGATCACCTTTGGGGCTCTGCTCGACAGGGGAACAGGAAAATAATTTTCTTTGGTGGCGAATGCTAGGGTACCTTTTTGTCTAGGCTTATATATGCCCTATGGCCAATAGCCTAGTACCTACCTATGAACCTATGAAGGTAGGCAGATCGGCGGGTACCAGCTTACCCTGACATGCTGTGGTAATGGAGGTATAGCAATAAGTATAGGCTAGTTGTGAACAAATCACTTTTAGTAATAACAGCATGGCAGAACATTGAAAATAACCCATGTACATATCAATGCATATTATGTGAAACACAACAATAAATAACAGAACAGTCAGTATATTAACAGCATGCCAGTAACAGTTACAGCATAATGCCAACAAAATTGGTAATGTAATTAGATATGTTATTATCTAACCATTATAAAACAAAACAATAATAAAACACATGCCAAAATACAGTTATTGTAACAACATGTGTTAATAGTAAACCATATCCAATGAATAACAATAAGAAATAAATGAAGATTAGGGGTGGGGAGACAGAGAAAAACAGTCTGTTAGTAACATTTCCAGTTATTTACTTGAAACAGTACTACTATCTACTCTACACATCTGTATTTTGTTTATGTGTACAGTGACTACAAGTCTCCTATAGCTGATGCAGCATGTACATAACTCTCAAGCTATTTACATGGGTCAGTATGGACCAAGCAGTAACAGCTGTGGGTACACAACTGCACGCAACACTCACACATCAGGTGGACCTATATAACTACCAAGGTGTTCTGTGGGCTGATGTGGTCATACTTCGCAGTCTAGGTAATCATTTCCATGGTAATACTGTGACAAACAGATTATACACTATTAATTACATAATGTGAAATCATGACAATTGAGAGACATATGTGTACAGTACAGACATTAAACAGCTGTTATGCCTTGGTTGGTAGGCATGGGAATAGAACCCAATAGCAGTGACTGCAGGACACATCTGCATAGAGTCTATTAATTGACTGCAAAAACTTTTAACAAACACTCCAGGAATACAGCCATATCTGGATTACACATTTTATATCTGATTGAACATTGCTGATGAACACATTTTTGCTAACGATTTTAACAGCCTGTGATATCTAAAAACATAATTATCTACTCATAATATGGGCTACCTCACCCATTTACCTGTAGTTCCTGTGGAGAGAGAAATTGTGAGCATTACATTAGTGCTACTGTAATATTTACTGCTACACGCTACTGGATTTGAACCCTGGACTGTGTGTGGCAAAATATACTGCATGTAGAGCATTTAACAAACAGAACTACTGAGTTACTGCTGTTTATTGACTGACTGATAATTTCCTAAAGCTCACCTGGAACTAAAATATGACCTGGTAGAATGACTCCAGTGTTATACTAGACTGCAATGACAATACAACGCACATGCATGAAATACAAGCATAACGCAGATAGTAGGTAAGCTAGATTTCAGTGTCATATCTGTAAAGTAAACAAACAATATCAGCTCATGGAGTGGGCTAGCTCACCCATATACCTTTATTACTTCATGTCTGTGGATGACAGATCATTATGTGTCCAATACTGGCCTAGAGACAGCGTTGAATAGTAATTATATGAGTTACCAATACAATTTGAAGCCACCAGATTTGCATTCTACAGCTATTACAGTGTTATACTTGACTGCATCTCCTTACCTTACCTTACAGCCTCAATGCATATAGCTCTATTGCAATGGTTACAGCAACACAATCCTGATATACAACATTTTCCTTGGTGTTATTGGTATTGTATCATGTTTTTATTGCACTACAGTTGGCATTATTCATTCATTGCACTACAGTTCCAAGTCCACATTTATTGCACTACAAACTTTACTGTATATACTTTACTACAGTTGATGCTTTACTCTTTCTTGCTTATTTCACTACAGTTAGCATAATACATCCATACTCACCACACTCACGGGGCAACCTGGCCAAGCACCTGGCATGTGATTTGGCATTGCAAGTCCTCTCAACTGCAGCTGTTGGGAGAGAAGCATACCATTATGCATACCAGTTGTGCAGACATTCAGAGTACATATTGGTAAAACAGAGGATAAAACACATACTTGTGGGGCATTCCCTGCCCTCACTTCTTGGACCCAGTTGTCCAAGAGTCCCCTCTTTCATCTTTTCATATCATCATGGTGGTGATAACACTGATCAGCTGTGCAGGGGATACCAATGACACTGATGAGTTCTCTGGCCAGCCAGTCGCAGGCCTCTAACTTACACTCTGAGCCCTGGACAACACCCTGCAGCAGTCTGTCAGCATGGTTTTGCATAAGGAACCCAACCATGACACTGGACTCCAGAATGCCCCAGTGTTGCACCTAAAAGCATACACCTTCTACACTGCAAGCCATAGTATACTGCCTGTGACAGAACTCCAATGGCTTCTGCTTTATTCCCACCTATTGTGATTAATAGAGACTGATTTCCCACTCTCACACATCATTGGGCAAGGAAGGTGAAGGTTCTTAAGAGGGTGGGGCTAGTTAGAGGATACACAGATGGGTACCAGATGTTTTATTTTCCAGTTTAATCAAATAGAAATGCCAGTCAGATGTTTTGCCCAGCAACCATGAGTTAAGTCCTTTAAGGTCATAAAAACATATATCTATCTATCTATATATATATATATATATATATATATATATATATATATATATATATATATATGGTTCTACCTGACTTAGTCGACAGCGTAGAACACCGACAACGGAATCCCGAGCTCCAGAAGATCGACAATGAAGAAGACCGACGCGAATCGCGAGTGCCAGAACATCGACAATGCAGAAGACCGACACGACGGATGACAACACCGACGCCGAGGATGCCGACATGGGAAAAGGCTGTGTGAGGATGCGGTAGTGACGGACGTTAGGGTGCGAGTCAGGTAAGTGTGGATATTGACGTTCTGTGGGGATAGGGGTGGGTTAAGTGAGTTAGGGTTAGGGAGCGGGTTAGGTACGTGTGTGGTAGGGATATTCTTTGGGATAGGGGCGGGTTAAGTGAGTTAGGGTTAGGGAGCGGGTTAGGTAAGTGTGCGGTAGGGATAGACTTTGGTTTAGGGCGGTTAAGTGAGTTAGGGTTAGGGAGCGGGTTAGGCTAATGCAGCGATAGTGACGGACCTTAGGGTTAGGGTTGTCGATAGTTGTGTATGTAAGGTTTAGTGTGGGTTTGTAAGGATTTGGGTGTGCTTGTGTTGTGTGTGTGGTTTGTGGAATGGGGATGTGTTTTGTTTTTTATTGTTGTTATTGTGGTGTGCAGTGTATGGGGTTTCGTGTTTGTGTACCGTCGGTTATTTCGTTGTCGGGTATGTGAGGTTTCGTGTTAATGCACTGTCGATTATGTGGTGTCGGTGATGTCGTTGTCAGTGTTGTGTGGTTTCGACTATGTCAGGTAGAACAATATAGATATATATATATATATATATATATATATATATATATATATATATATGTATATATATATATATATATATATATATATATATATATATATATATATATATATATATATATATATATATATATATATATATATATATATATATATATATATATATATGGGCCTACCTTTCTTTGTTGAACTTTCATTATTTTGAAAAAGAAAAGCAGAAGCCCACTTACGTGAAAGTGCACTTAAACGAAAGTGCACTTTCGTGAATACCAGTTCAACAAACTGGGAAAAAAACAAAAAGGAAAGACAAAAAACACTGTTTTGCAGGGGGGCAAGCACCCCTGCAACCCCCATGTGGGGGGAGGGACCCCCACTACTTAAATAAACTAACTCAGAGATCGCACTGCAGTAGGGAAACAGGCAAATTCCCTTTTTTCCACTGTAGTGTGCTTCGGCGCTGCCATGTTTCCTGTTTTGTTACTTTACTGGTTCATTGAATGGATATTCATGAAAGTGCACTTTCATTTAATACTTCAGAAAGTGGGCTTCTACTTTTCTTTTTCAGAATAATGAAATTTCGACAAAGAAAAGTAGACCCATATATGTATCTCTATATATATATATATATATATATATATATATATATATATATATATATCTGTACTGGTGTCCGCATGTATGATTTGGCAAAATTTTACGCCGGATACCCCTCCTGACCTGTATTGAGAGTAAGGAACAGGTGGAGGAGACCCTGGAGAGGTGGAGATATGCTCTAGAGAGAAGAGGAATGAAGGTCAGCAGGACTAAGACAGAATATATGTGTGTGAATGAGAGGGAGGATAGAGGAATGGTGAGGATGCGGGGAGTAGAGGTGGTGAAGGTGGATGAGTTTAAATACTTGGGATTATCAGTTCAGAGTAATGGTGAGTGTGGAAGAGAGGTGAAGAAGAGCGTACAGGCAGGATGGAGTAGGTGGAGAAGAATGTCAGGAGTGATTTGTGACAGATGAATAACAGTAAGAGTGAAAGGGAAGGTCTACAAGAGGGTAGTGAGACCAGCTATGTTATATGGGTTGGAGACTGTGGCATTGACAAAAAGGCAGGAGTCAGAGCTGGACATGGCAGAGTTAAAGATGTTAAGATTTGCACTGGGTGTGATGAGGGTGGACAGGATTAGGAATAAGTATATTAGAGGGCCAGCCCAGGTTGGAAGGTTTGGAGACAAAGCCAGAGAGGCAAGATTACGTTTTTTGGACATGTGCTGTGGAGGGATGTAGAGTATATTGGGAAAAATATGCTAAGGGTGAAGCTGCCAGGTAACCGGAAAAGAGGAAGGCTTAAAAGAAGGTTTATATGTAGTGAAAGAAGACATGCAGGTGGTTGGTGGTGTGACAGAGCAAGATGCAGAGGACAGGAAGAAATGTTAACAGATTATCCACTGTGGCGACCCCTAATGGGAGCAGCCGAAAGAAGAATATGTATATATATATATATATATATATATATATATATATATATATATATGTAGATATAGATTTGCACACACACACACACACACACACACACATATACACATATATATAATATATATAAATATATTTATATATATATATATATATATATATATATATATATATATATATATATATATTCCTATTACAAGAACGAAAGTTCACTACTTCGAACTTGTAATAGGAAGCCTTACTTCTGCGTAAGTTCACTTTAACGAAAGTGAACTTTTGCATAAGTGCATTTCACCAAAACCAGCGCAGCACAGTGGAGGACATAAAAAACAAGCTATGTCCTCCACTATGGTGCGATAGTCACAGACCTTAGGTTAGGTCATGGGTTAGGGTAATGAGATAGCTTTACTAACTATCCACTTACCCTAACCTATGCCCTAACCCTAAGGTTCGTGACTATCTCACCATAGT
>NC_056744.1:555360984-555368484 GCF_019279795.1 Protopterus annectens | reverse complement strand
GACATTGTACAGCTTATTAATGGCTGGGGTCTACCAGACAGGTCCCCTGCCATTGTAGTAGTGGGTCCTGTTGTTATTTGGGATAGCACAATCCATGCAGTCCACTAGTTGTCCATAGAATGTGTATGTAAA
Source organism: Protopterus annectens (assembly GCF_019279795.1). Taxonomy (NCBI): domain Eukaryota; kingdom Metazoa; phylum Chordata; order Ceratodontiformes; family Protopteridae; genus Protopterus; species Protopterus annectens. Next base: position 555,368,352 of record NC_056744.1, on the reverse strand, counting down.
GGATGTAGCAGTGTGAGCCGTATATGCCACTGTCTCAGGATCTCTAAAGGATACCACCTTGCTTTGGTGAAGTGAGATGTTGCCTCATGAGAATTTCACCAAGATTACCCAGGATGGGTGTGTGGAGGGTATATATATGTCCTGTGAGATACATGTATGTTCTGACCTTACTTATGAGGGGTATATCGCTGGTGTGGAACATAGAGTCCCCATGTTGGTGATGATCAGATCCAATATGTATTCCCCCTTGTGGCTGTGCTGACTGGTTGTGCCATAGCATATAAGTCCACAAATTGTAGTGACTGTTGGGTGAGTGTGTCGGGGCTTGAGTAGTATCCCCAGTCAATATTTGTGTATATGAAGTCACACAATATAATGGTGTTTGTGGAGACCTTCATATTCTCCATAGTTCCCACGAAAGCCAAGTGTGGTTCCTGAGTTTGGGAGTGTGTTCTGTAGCAGGCAACAAACTGAAAGGCAGTATTGCACAATGGTAGTTGTATATGTATGGTCTGTGATGCTTTGTGCAGTGCTACTAACCTGGAGGTGTGTGTATCTGTAATGTATATGGATACTCCCCCTAGTTTTGTTGTCTGTTCCAAGTCTTGTTGTCAGACAGCATGGTATGAAACATAACCTGGTAGTGCTGGTGTGCATAAGTGAGCCTGAACCAGGTACCTGTCAGTGCACAGATATTGCTATCCTCCATACTGAGGAGAGTCCTGAGTGGCCACAATATGAGGTTAACACAACTGTTGTTGAGCAGCATTACCCTTAGTTTTATTTAACCTCTAATGTCTATGGAGGTGGGTTTGTCTTCTGAGCCCTGCTTAGAAAAGGCACTATGGTGGTAGCAAGAGCCTTAGCCACATTCCAAAGTCCAAGGGTGACAGGTGCAAGCTGTCCATAGTGAAGCTATGTGGCATGTTGAGTATGTTACCATACACTGACAGACACTGTATCCCCTATGAATGAAACAAATTTGTTAGGCAACTGTTAAATGTGATATGTGTGTCCATATACTGTGACATCATAATTGGTGGGTGTAAAATGCTAGACAAGGTCAGGGTCATACTGGCCTGGGCTACATGATCAGAGTGTTCCTCCATGTATCATGTCATGTCATCCAGGGAGTAACGTCTGAGGTTATACACACCAGCATGGACAATGATGGTGCCAGTCTTGTACTTGCTTTGGAGTGATCTTTCTGCCTGTGTTATGCGGCAGATCCTGGCACTCAACAGACAGCCCAAAGTGACTATTCCCTTGTTAGGGCTGGTGAGTGGTATGTCAGTGTGTCTGACAATAAGTGTCGCCTATTACAAGTGTATTAGGTGTGTTGTTTAGCCTGAAGGGCAGTGACTGTGTGGCACACTGACATTGTGAACATTGTGATGTGTGGGTATTGTAATGGGGTAGCAGGTGTGTGTCTGCTTTGGAGGTCTCTGCTGATTAGGTAGAGTACATTTACAGCATCCGAGTATGTCTATGTGTGCTAATGTGGTTTGAGTGCTGTTGCTAGAGGATATGTGAGACTGATATGTGGTGTGTATGGTTACCTTCACCACCTGATAGACTGTGCCAGTCATGGGTCGAGAGAGTTCAGCTCCCTGTATGTCTATATAGGTGCATCTCACACATATATCTGAGTTTGTCGGGAGGAGGAAAGGGTTGTCTGTGTACATGAGGCAGATGTGACATTTTGTCAATATCATAATATCCACCAGCTGGACTGAAGAGTACACACAAAACCGACCCCTGGACATGCCAGGATATTATCATGACATACTCTGTAGCCTGATCACAAAGGATCAGTAGGGTGTTAAGCGTGTAAAAGAGTATATCAGGGATTAGTGCTCATGTTCGTTGGTGTTTTGTAAAGAGTAGCTGAGAAGGAGTCCAGACTGAATCATGACACCTCCTTCCGCTATGTCATAAATAACAATGTACACCCATATATGTCCTGAGTCAGGGCCAACTGTACCTGAGTGACAATGCCGACATCATGACAGACAGGCCCATATGTACATACCCATCCCCCACTGACAATAGTCCACATCATCATACCAGGTGATATCACATGTAGAATGGATGAGCAGCTACCCCCACTGCCAAAAGTATGGCAGCAGGTGGAATACATTGATTCCCAATATGTGTCATGCACAAACTACAGAACAAACAGATCATGCACCTGAACAGTCAGCTGAGCCTCACCCCCTACACAGGATGTGGAACCATTGAATGTGTCACAGCTACATATGGCACTCCCCACAAGTGTTGGTGCACAACACACCATGGGAAGTCAAGTCCAGTATGCCTATGAGGTCTGATCTGCAAGGTCATGGAGTCCATCATGGTTGCAGTCATAAACAGAGCTATTGGAAGCTTACATACACACAACCCTACCAACTGTGGTATGTTCATGTGTGGATCATGGTTCCCAAACATGCTAGACTGTATGCAAGGCAGCCACCCAGGACATACATCAATGAACACATCTACACATGTGCCACATAGACTTTGAATAGCCCTTTATCAACATCCCACACACATGTAGTGTATCCACAAAACCAACAAGCTGTGCATAAATATGTATTGACATATGACGGAATGTCAATGTGTCCATAGATAGATCACACAAGGTAAGGATTCTGAGGTCTTGTTCAAGCTGTTGACACCTGCTGACCCACATGGACCATTCCTGGAATGGCATAAAACAAAGTGTACACACATCACCATGTCCAGTCTGATGATGTCACCATCCTATAAATACAGCAGGAGAAGAGAAACCAGCCAATAAAGCAAATAGCGTGCCGTTTTAATGTGTCTTTCTCCAGTATCATAGCATAGTTACTTAGGGGTTTGAATCCTGCAAACTGTGTGTGTGTGAGGGGGGTGTGTGTATGTGTGCAGTTTCCTTTCAGAGGTGTTCCCTTTTTGGAGACTGTGAAAACTCACTAAAAGAGGTACATTCCTCTTTGGAAAGTCTGATGATGTCACCATCCTATAAATACAGCAGGAGAAGGGAAATCAGCCAATAAAGCAAATAGCGTGCCGTGTTAATGTGTCTTTCTCTAGTATTATAACATAGTTAGGTAGGGGTTTGAATCCTGCAAACAGTGTGTGTGTGGGGCGATGCATGTATGTGTGCAATTGTCTTTGAAAGGAGTGTACTTTTTGGAGACTGTGAAAACACACTAAAAGAGGTACATTCCTCTTTGTAAAGTCTGATGATGTCACCATCCTACAAACACAGCAGGAGAAGGGAAACTAATCAGTAAAGCAAACAGCGCACTGTGTTAATGTGTTTCTTTCTAGTATCATAACAATGTTAGGTAGTGGTTTGAATCCTGTAAACAGTCATTGTGTGTGGGGGGGAGGGTGTGTATGTGTGCAGTCTTCTTTGAGAGGAGTGCACATTTTGGAGACTGGGAAAACACACTAACAGAGATACATTCCTCTTTGGAAAGTCTGATGATGTCACCATCCTACAAATACAACAGGAGAAGGAAAACTAGACAGTAAAGCAAATAGCACACTGTGTTAATGTGTCTCTCTCTAGTATCATAACATAGTTAGGTAGGGGTTTGAATCCTGCAAATGCTGACTGTGTGTGTGTGTGTGTGTCACTGTTGGTCAATGCAGTGTGGGTTTTGCTTTTACCATGGTATGACATAGTATGATGACAACAGTAATTGCATTGCACACATCAGGCATCTGCGTGGCATATATATATGTGTACATGTCCCCTCAATCAGTACATAGGTGTGAAGCCTACATAATACATGAATACATTTGTTTCCATTGACAGGTTGTGCTGTTGCTTCTCAGATCGTAGGTCACATATGTATGTATGTGACACGGCCATCCACTGTCGTGTTCTGTGGCCAAGGTCATCTGTGGCACACACACAAACCCATGACAGTTACTTAAGAGTAGTGTGAGTGAGGGTATATGCCTGGGGTATATGTCAGACATGGTCATACACAACAAAGTCTGCCAAGAATGGACAGTCTTTATAGGTGTACGACTGCATTGTGGATATGCATTCAGGCCTCTAATATCTTATGTGATACACCTTGGGACTCCACAATACCTATGGATATGTGGATACCAAGGGACACATGACATAACATGGGTCTGTATGTACACAATGGTACCCAACATACATGTTGAGGGCTACCACCTGTGTGGTACTGACGGGATAGTATGTATAGTACATGAGGATGTCTATGCCATAGTCGGCTTACTGCTATACAGCATGTATCAGGCAACAGGTATCTGTCTGTATGATACCCTTGTGTAGGATATGCGTCCCATCCAGGGAATGCATTGTAGGCCAATCCATGCATTCCCAGATTTGGATGGACACATCCCAAGTGTGTCTGTATATACCTAAGGGGGCTATATGACACACAGGTGTGATCACAGTAATGGGTGGTGGTCATTACCACTGGTTAGTGTTATAGTGTAGCACCGGAAGGATCCAATTGATACTGGGTTCCCTACTACTGTGTGTCATTTGTCAGGACATCATCCAATGATTGCTTATAGTCATACTGTTGAGGTTGTGTATACTACCAGACCACAAATCATTGACAGATATTAACAGTATCACCCACAGCATAGTGTCAACCCATGTCATACACACGTCTACCCATGTTAGTACATAACTGTAGTAGAATGCATACTGGCCATTGAAAGATGCTATGAGATGTTAACAATGTGTACAACAGGGTATGCCACACGTCCCATGTTCCACTATGCACGTACATCCAGACAGTGCGCACCCACCATGTTCACAGATGTACACTTGCTAATCTGTACTGCACACATCGCACACGTACTGTCCACTCACTAACACATGCTGGCAACACATCACACATCAGCCAAGTGGCACATGGGTGGATAATACATACTCAGACCTAACAGTGGTGTAAACAATGCTACATTGACAATCAGAGCTTTGATGCATAATGTCTGCTCAGATATACCTACAAGGATGTAGTTACACTTCCTTGTTGACAACTTGCTATTATTGCTACACTGCTATAGTGTCACCCTGTGCATCAGCACCATGTTATCCTGTCTCTCTGTCAATAATGCAGATGACAGGAGGTGGCACAGGTATCATCTTATGCACAGGGCGTTTTGTTGTTTGCCAGAGCCTGACACTGACCCATCCAATCGACATTTCTCTGTGTGTGTGTGTGTGTGTGTGTGTGTGTGTGTGTGTGTGTGTGTGTGTGTGAGGGACAACAGTACAGCATGGGCCAATGTTGATGTAATGTGTGTGTGTGTATGTTTGAGCCCTAGTTGTTTGCTTAATGTGTGTGTGTCTGCATGCACACAGCTCCACCATGTGCATGCCATATACGGTGGTTTGTGGGACAGCCACAGACTGTACCTGCTAGGCTGTACAGATCACTGACTCTGGCCATGGAGACAGTAGCTGTGCCGGGCAGGGGTGCTATGAACAGTATCGGGTACCAACCCTGACTGGGTACTGTCATCAGAGGCAGAGGTATGATGACTGGACCCATGTCCCTGCTGGGACTGGCCAGAGCCATGTGCACGTGGTCTACTGGGACGGTCAATGGGCAGGCCAACACCAGCATTGCTGGGGCTGGTACTGCCACTACGGGAGCGGCTGTGAACTGTGGGCTGTCCGTGACCACTGCCAGCTGTTGCTGTTGCTAGCATGCATCCGCGTCGACATCGCAACCATCCCGCACGGTCCTGGCTCAAGGAAACATGTTCTGGAGGGCATCTATTGTCTCCCCCAATGTCTATCAATGACGTCGGTGTAAGTCCGGATGGCACCGGCAAGGTCACGGATGTTGTCATTGATAGTGGTGTAATGTGCCCTCTGCTCCCTAAGTCCCTTCCTGGTGTACCGTTCCATACGTGCCTGAGCCTGCATTACAGCCAGGAACATAGTGGTCATCATAAGAGCTGTGAGGGCATGCCTACCAGGGGCAATACAACCAGTGGTGCTCCCCCGAGAACCCCTGGACCTCCGCCTATGTGGTACCGTTCTGGGTCTATGGCTATGGCTGCTGTGAGGGGATGCAAATGCCATGGGTACCGCACTCTCCTGGAAAATGCCAACTGTATGCTGTCCCTCACCTATGGCCATTGTTGGTGAGGGATATGAGTGTGCACATAGATGGGGTTGAACGCTGTGTACTGTCAATTGCCGGACTAACGACAGACCCTGTCAAATCTCCATGTGCCAAAATACATGTGTCATCATCACCACTATCCGTAGCAGTGGCTTCAGGTCACCTGCTGCTTTCGCCAACCACTAACTCAGCACCTGTGAAAGGAAGACAGGAAACACTTTACGGTCTGCACATGAACACATGCACACATGCACACATGCACACATGCACACATGCACACAGGAACACAGGAACACAGGAACACATGCACACTCCTCTATACAGCAGATACACACACACAACAGCAATCCAAAACATACTCAATAGTGGTTGAAGGTGGGTGACAGTATCACAAGGCAAACAGTCATGTCACACGTGTCAGCATGCAGAATAAGTGTTGATCAAGTCCATGCAGTGTGAGTGTAGACAGCCATAGTTAATGACAGTGTACATGGCTGTGGTGCATGTGTGTACATGTTCAGTGATTGCCTGTACCCTGGAACACAATGTGCACAAGGACACAACATTTCTGTGCAAGTATTATAAGCTCTGCAATGTCCTATGCACCATCACTCACAGGTATACATACCATGGCTGCATGTGTTATCTGTGTGTAACATGGATTTACATGTCTGATTGCAGTGTCTGTGTCTGTAGCAGATAATTGTGGACACAGGTGTAGCACATGCATGCTATGTACACACACGGGATGAGTGGTGCATGTGTACGTGATGGAATACCAATCCTGGACATGGCCATTGTAACTGTATGGGGTGTAGTACCATTAGCCATCATCACCATGCATCATGTGGTCACTCAAGGCCACTAAAGTGTGCTAGACCACCGAGTAGCATGCTGTACCTGAACCACAGTGCCGTGGCTAAGTTCACAATTACACAGCCACGTTGCACAAGGGTGTGTGAGGTGCCCAATAGGGAGCATTACCTAACATGACTGTGTTATGTGTTGAAGAGTGTTGCACGGTCCCATGCTAGGCCCCTACCCCTCAAGTATAATATGTGTGGTGTGTGGATGACATGTGGGATAATGAAGTGTGACCTGGCAGTGGGTGTCCGGTTATAACATGTGTAGCATATTGAGGTGTACTGCGTATGACAAACGTGTTATGTTGTGTACATGTGTGTCAACTATGCTTATCCAATGTGCAGTTCAGTGTTGCCACATTTATGTCTGATGCTCTGTG
>NC_056744.1:555323484-555355984 GCF_019279795.1 Protopterus annectens | reverse complement strand
CTCTGTTTAGCTGTGTAAAACGTTGCTTAACACCAGGCTATCTGGGTCCTTTAAAAATATATATTTTGTTCACTGATACATTGGCCATGTCACTGCTTTTAATAAAATTTTAATCATATATGTCTGGCATTATTTTAAATACTGATTTAAAACATAAATAAGAAGGGGAGTGGTGAGACTCGAGCCGTGAATGCCTTCTCTTTGTGCATACGCTCTACCATTACGGTATTGCAATTTGGTGTGATTTGCATAAACATTCTTTTATGCTCTTCCATGTCAGAATTGCTAACTCTAGCTAAGCAATGGGCACACCCACGCACACACGTGCAAATACGAGTAGCTATATCGTGGATTTAAAAAATATATATATATAATTATTTACTTTATATAAGTGTGATGGGGGGTTACAGTGTCAGGGAGTGTGGTGTTGGGTACAAGTACATTTGAGCGAACTCGCTCTTGTGTGTTGACATTTTGCTTGTTATAACCTTGCAGGGGCATGCACATTTAGACTGCTTGGCAGTCGGACATGCCCCTGCTTTCCTACTCAGTCCGTATAAGAGTTACGGTTGAGTCAGCGTGCCCTCATGAATTTTCATGGCACGCTGACGTCAAACCGTTCAACTGCAGCCTCTGAGTAAGACTTATTAAGTCTTACATGGAGGATTAGTAAATCCAGGGGTATATCAAGGTTGTCAAAGGGTTATTGATGTGCATTAAATTACCTTTATTGAGTGAGAAATATGTACATGAAGTTAATGCAGCTTTGTTTTGGAAGGTTACTAATCTAGGCCCTACCAACACTCCAATTATAGTTGAGTTGCTTTCCTTATTGCTGTAAGATTACCTTAATAATGTGGCAAGGGTGCAACTTGTTTTTGGCTTTACTTCTGGTTTTTATTCAAGATCTTAGCTTCCTCCTCGTCCTCTGTTTGCAGGAATCTAACCCCAAACACAGAAAAGGAGCAGATCAGACTTCTCAACTGTCCCTCTTTTGGAATAATGTTCCTAATTTTAGGCCTGACTTACCCCTGCACAAGATGTTCCTATTTTTAGAGTTATGTCCCTATTCTTAGGCATAACTTACCCCTTCACATGATTTTGAGTCCCCTTCATTACATGATCAACATACTAGTGGCAACAATATTTTAAAGAAACAGAGCACAGAAATTACATTTCCCTTTTTCAAAAGTGAAAATGAATGACATTGTGTGGTAGAATTTTGCAATATTATTCATTACAGTCTATAGATATTAAACTATCTTTTTGATAATGACTTATATTTTTTTCATCATTTTTTCATTCTCTGGTTTTTTAAACATGTTTCTGAATGATACCTCACATTCCAACTGGAAGCAGACAGAGTTCTATTTTATTTGTTATTTATATTTTATGCTAATTTAATGTCCTTATTTTAGCTGAATGTTCCTACATTTCAAGGGCCTTTGTTGCTATTTTCAGTGTCTACAGCTTGACAGGAATGTAACAGATGCCTCATCATTTAATTGCAAAAGTGTTTTAACAGGCCAGATGTTGAGTCATTTTCAGACTCTACCCTTTTCAGATTTTAGGATATCCACAGTGGATTTAGTACCATAAAGAAAGCAGTGGAGCACAGACTGATATGCTATCTGTCCTTCCCGCAGGGGAGTCTGTTGTTTTGAGGCTTACATGAAGCAGACTCCTAGGTGTGTTATGCCTCATTAGATGATTAATGCAGTAGGCAGGTTTCCGGATCTGTGGGTCTGAATGCTGGATATAGAGGAAATCATTTGCTTACTCCCTGTTCAGGCTTATGACTGGAGCATTTTATGGATTCATTCTAGGGTGCACTGAACTGCAATGGTGCTGGGAACAGCAGGCCCCTGACAGGCTGCAGTCCATTACTCAGATAATTTTTAAGCAGTGAGTGAAGCCTTAGCAAGTGTGGAATAAGATCTACATGCCTTCTTGTTCTTTTTTGAAGAAGTCAGGGTCCCTTTAGTAGGAGACAGACTAGTGGGCCCAGTTCAAGCTCTAGTTTTCTAGGTGCAAAGGCATTCATTTTTGATTGTCTAGTGACAAGGTCATGTGCTTGAAGAAAGCTTTGAATGATTTTGGGCAAAAAAAAGTTCTAGGTGAAGGAAGCAATGTAACTTTTAAACCTGCTTAACATTGGTTGTAGGACAGTTGCCCCCAAGCAGAAAGCAAGCAGAAATATCATTGGGTTAGAGTGTCCAACTGTGTCAGGGAAGATCTATGTGTTTGGGAACTGTTTTGGGCCAGTTTTAATGGTGTGTTTTTGTGGCAGGAGGGAGTTTTTCTGATTTCTTTTTGCATTTGTTCACAGATGGAGTTAGAGGGCTGGACATGGGAGCCTTTTGCCAAGGAAGATGATTTTCTAAGCCTTGACCAGCTACCTGGTCCCATGAACGTAAGTAGGATATTATCTTTTAGGAATCATGTCAACTTAAGTGGGATCTGTGGTTTGGGCATATTTGTCTGCTAACCAGAAAATAATTTTCCACACAGATAACCAAGTGGTAATTCTTGTTCTCTTTACAAGTCATCAACATCTATCAGTGTTCAGTTGTTATTAAGGGTTTTGGTTTTGCACAACTTAGAAATTAATTTATCATCTAAAGGCAAACATGTTGCAGGAAAAACTCAACACTTTATCAGATACACTTTCTCATTTATAGGTCCCATTGTTTCATAGATTAAGGCTGAATACTTAGCTAGTACTTACAATTTTCTCCTGAGTATGGTTGATTGTGAAAAAAATGATTACTTGATGCTATGTAAATCATGGGCTAACAGTACATGGAAAGCATTTGGTGCTACTTTGGTCCATCTCCCTACTAGCTCATTTTCTGTGGTCTTGGTACTAAAAGAAGGTAACAGTCAGGACCATCCATATCCACTTAGTTACCCTCAGTATTAGATACAAGATTTCTGGAGTGCCAAATATTATAAATGTTGGTTCATCAGTAGGATCTTAAAAGACTGGGAGAGGGTTTGGAGCAAAGTTAGAGTTACCAGGAGGCCAATAAGAAAAAAAAAGCTATTGCAAGCAGTTTTTTAAGGTTGCATGGGGCTTCAGAGTGCTGGTGCTTTTATAGTTAGGTAACTGCTTTTAACATTGTCTTGTCACGATATGACTTTCACCCCGAGTTGGTTTCAATATGGAGGGTCTAAAGATGACCTGGGGATTAAGAGTTAGGAAGTTTGGTTGGACTTAGATGAATGTTTGTGGAATCATTGGTGAATCAGAAATATTCCCTGAGTTGGATATTCATCACATTCATTTTGTATAGGAAGGGCATCTGACTTGGATAAAGAGTGCACATTTGTGCAGGCTGTAAAGAGGGTTGGGCATTGGTCTTCTGTTTCATTTTAAATTACATATGTTAATACATTTGTGCTTCTGTTAAGAGGCATGAGGGTAGCCATTGTGGGTCACTCCTTACTCGTACACCGATGAATGTTGTTGAACATTGGGACTTTACACATCAGCATCCCATTTGGTTTACTTCTGTTGGAGCTCAATTGTCTCAGTTTATTTTATATATATATATATATATATATATATATATATATATATCCAATGTTATTGTATCTTTATTTTTTCAGTCAAAACTTGAGCCAATGTTTCATGAAAATTTATACTAAAAAGAAATGTAATAAGTTAAATAAAGATGGAAAGGCATTTATTTATTGTAGCTGATCTCACAATATTTGCAACTGTATATTTTCTGGGAGTTCATTTTGTAGGCAGTCTATCATTAAGCAATTGATAGGTTGCTGTTATGTGTGTTGCTTACATGTCAGCCGATTTTATGTGCCTAGTGGACAGTTGCAGGGTGGCCTACCCCCTTAACTTTCCCCTGATCTCTAGGACCAGTTGATGGCTGTTTGTTGGATAGCAAGCATTACAGTATGATGTTCAGTACTTAGAGGCCTGGTGCCTGAGGGTGCCAGTACAGGTAGGCATGTCAGGGGAGTGATTGTGAATGTTACCCAGTATGGTGTCATCTGTTGATGGTATTTTAACATGACTGATAACTGAACAGGATTTTTGCAAGTTGTCGTAAAGGCCAGTGCCTATAGGTGCCAGTACAGATGAGCATTTCAGGGGAGCAATACTGGACACAACCTGGACTGATGTCATCTGATGATGGTGTTTGAATACGGCTGGCAACTGAAGTGATATTTGCAAGTTAAGTGGTTAATTGATTATTTGCTTAATAAAAATTTGGTTGCAGTATCAATAAGTGTATGTGTCTTTTCTTGGCACAAGGCTCAGACAAATGACAACTGGCAGTCCAACAGTACAAAGAAAATGTATTTGCCATAAACATGCATTACCTGCTTATTATATACATCAGACCTAAGTAGCCCAAGTCAGACACCCCAGAAGGAATCAGAACAATCTCAACATCATCTGCACAAGAGGTGTATCAGTCTATACCGTATAAGTAATACTACCTACTGCTACTGCTACTACTGTTACTACTACAACTAATACCACTGCTGAAGTTACGCAAACTAAAGAAAAATTGAAAATTATTATGTGTTCTAATGAAAGCATGACTTTTGACTAAATAAGCATTAGCTGAACACACTGTGAGTCAGGCATAGGCAACCTTACATCACAGATTATACAAAGAGCAGGGCACAGATTTCATCAACCTCAAACCTGACACATATAAACTGTGTGCATGTCTGAGTATGAGAGAGGAGATCAGAGCAATTGTGCACCATCAAGGCCATTATCTACAAATGTAAAAAAGCCCGTTTTGATGAAAGTATGAATGTGTGAGGTGTTAAGGTCAGTGTGAAGTTGTGTATGTGTCTGCAGGCACACAACCATAGCATTTGTATCAGTACTACTCTCTGATATTGGAAACAAGTGTGAGCCTTGTATGGCAGAGGACCAAGTTCATTGTGGATACCTGTGACCATGTAAACTACCTCTGCCAGTAGTGACAGTGGTAGTCCATGATGCTGGTTAGAAGTTGGAGTTCTACCTGAATGTGAACAGTGCCTAATAGATAAGTTGTCATCAAGACTATTTCCACAAACATGACCACATGGCTGACCATGTCTGGGTGTGGACGCATGAACCATCAGTATAGCAATGGAAGAAGTACAACTGCAGGAATGGGATCAGGCATGTCCATGGGTGTATTGTCTCACATCTGATGATGTGCCAGCAGCTCGGCAACATGTATGCAGCCCCTCATCAAGCAGACGCATGGTCCAGTGTGTCATTCATCCTGCCCAAGGAGTTGCACATATGGTTCATAAATCTTGGGTGTCAGAATGCATGACATGCAGTAGACTAACTATTTGGAGGCTCTGGTAGAACTTGATTGTGCCTTCATGACAGCTCTGTGCATACACTGAGTAGCAGATACTGACACATCAATAAAAGGGAGAGTGAGGTGAGTAGACCTTCTCTGAAAACCTCTACTGACAAGTGTGAGATATTTCACCCTCCTGAAGGCTAGGGGGAGATTCTGACAGCTCTGGGGGAACCATACTACCCTGGTCAGTTGTATCCCAGTCAACCCATCAACTTTCAGATGGGTCTGTGTCATGTGTAGCCATGGGTATAATGACTGGGTCAATACTGTGGCAAGGGGATGTGGAATCCATAATCTCCCTGTCAGATCTACTCTCTTTAACTCCAGATTTGACTGTTCATCACCAACAACATCATCAGTGGTTACCTTTCCCCCAAATTCGGGTGGAAGGAGGTCCACTGTGGTGATGTCAGACAATGCTACATTTGTAAATAAACCAAGAAAAAGAGAAAAATAAATGAAATAGAAACATGAATAGAATGCAATATCTACACCTAATTAAATCAACAGCACAACTGGATATAATCTTATGAACTACTACATATAAATAATACCAAAACGATTTGGCCATATCATGTGCATGTGGTCATTGTACCCAAATGCCAGACATAAGTAGACACAAAAATTTCAGTTGATAAGGGTATCATAAGTATACAACTTAATGCAACATAATACAAATCTTAAAGAAGTACCTAATTTATACATTTTAATGGCATACCTGGAAGAAATCTTCTGGTTGTCCTCCATCTTTGCCCTAACATCCAGCATTGCACTGTGAAAGTCTTCTGAGCTGCCTAGATCCATACATTTGACAGAAACTCCTCTGTCTCAGTGACTGGTGGTTGAGCAGATAGCCCACTTCTTTGTCAGAGCCTTTGCTCTGTTAGTAGCCTTTTTAATCATGACAGCGGCCCTATGTCAGACAATTAGGTAGTCACAGCCCTGGTCACTCACACCATAGTGTTCATCGACTTGCTGCTGCCAGACATGGTCATGAAAGGCCTTGCTGCAGAGCTGTGCATCATGAAGGTGGCAAGCAGCACTGACCTCATTTTCAACATCTGACAAGGGAGGTTTCCATGAGGTTGAACCCATAGGTTTGGATTTGGGACCCATATCCCTATTGTGATGGAAAAAACAGTTAAATCAGACTGAACAACACACTGAGGGAGTACAGCCTGTTATACATGGGTAAAAAATATGCAGACATCATATATCATCATACAGAACAGTTTTAAAAATAGCAATGTAAGCCCTGTAATATCCGCATTTGCACCCCCCCCCACCAAAGGATATTTCATGTACATGGAAGAATATAAACAAATACTATTCAGATAGAACAGAATAAGCACAGAACAGTCGGTTAATGTGATAATTGACATAGATTGCTCCTACAGTTCAAACACATCTGAAAATCTAGGGGATCTTGCCTGACATAAATGAAATACAAGTATGGGATGACTGCAGATACATAAGTTTGTTTATTTCAAAACATAACATTGCCATGCTAGACAGCACTCTTTGCAAGCTAATTATTAACACAATAAGTTCTTATAAACATGATTACATAAAATGAAAGATTTCATACAGTTATACTAAGTATTGCAAACAAAGGTTTATCAGCAGTTTTGCTTGGTAGCACTGGGGAAATCAAGCAGTCTTCCCTAGAATGATAGAAGTTCCATATCCATATGTCCTGCTTATATGGTGTATATTAACTTCTCTGGGCAAGTTGAATATGTTAATTTGGTCTCATTATTATTCCAGAATCACTCAGTCTGCTAGATGTGCTGGGCAGGTAAAAATAGTTTTAATTACTACGCAATGATGTTCACGTGCAAGAGCAGTTCAGGAGTGAGTGTTAAAGAGTTTTAGTTAGGTAATGCTTTCCAAGTGTGAATCATTAATAGTTCAGCTCATTTGATTACTTGTTTGGCATCCTTGCTGATGAAAACTATACTTGCAGTGAGTCTGTCACAGAAAAAAAAAGGCTTACCATGAAGGTTTAAGTTATATTTACTGACTTAGGAGTGAATCTTGTTCCACACATTTGTTAACATTTTGTAAAAAAATGAAGTCACAGTGATAAAATTGTGGCTGTAACATATATCATATACAACGATGAAAGAAAAGGTCATGGCAAGTTGGAATATACATTCATTACACAAAGATAATACAATGAAGTAAAGCACAAGAAATGAAATCCGAAACTCTTAACTTGCAGACAGTTGTAACCTCCCAACCTTTACTATCCTCACTCCTCCAATAATCACAGTCACACAATTGTTTTGTAACATGAGAAATGACAACAGTGTGATAGCATGGATATAGCACAGACTAAATGTAAATTCCAGGAGTAGAATACAAAGCATGTGATTTATTTTTCTATTTTTGCAGGTAAATGTACTGGTGGCAAAACATCTTCATCATGTCAATGTCTCATTGTAATGCCATAGGTACAATGTTGAAACCTTGTGAAGATACCATCTATGTGAAATAAGGAATCCCTATTAAAAACATTTTACTTGTATGAGCACAAAAAGTTGATAACCCTTTACATTACACTATGAATGGCATCTTTCTTGTGACTTCATCCTTTCTGCTACAGTTGGCACTGTGCATCTGTGTCCATCAGCAGCACCCTTTATTGAATGACAGTTCACTTCCACTGGCAAAAATAGGTTAATTTGTGTGTACTAGATTAATAACCACTAGGACCTTTCAAAGCTTATCTATGCAGCCAAAATTTCTGACAAGTTCTGGTACCATTGATAAGTGTAAGCAGGGGCTTAGGAGATGAGACATTTACAAGCAGGGGCCTGGGAGATGAATCATTTACAGGCTGCCTGTGTCCATTCAAGACATAGATGCCAAACCAGAGATGTAGTTCCTGTTCACCATCTAAGTGGCTAAGTTACTCTCGAATTGGGTAAGTGAGGAACCCTGCTTCACATGGATGGGGAGCCTGTTCTAAAGAAGAGGTAGTTTTTGAGATACACACCTGTCTCGCCAGCAGGTCCTATTTATATAACAGGCAAGGCTTACGTCTTTACAATGGGTAATACTGGTGCTAATTGTTTTGTGAATATGCAAGAGGTCCAACAAAGTGGAGTCTGACAATGCCTTGTATGCCAGGTATAGATCACCCCTCAACAGCCTGTAGAAGACAAAACACAGAGATAAGGCTTTGAGGTGTTCTGTACAAAACACGTTACTTATGCCCTGTATTGTTTTAGTGAAGAACCTCCATGCACATTCCAACTGCTGGATTTTCTTGTTTGGGCATATACTAAAGGGAGCATTGTACTCAATGACAGGTCTAAAGATTGCTGAATGCAGTGGAACAATGACCTCCTTGGACTTACATGCTATACCTTTATTTATAAGTTAGACAACATAGAATGATTTGCTCACTATTGTAGACACATGTTGATCAAAGTCTAGATTACTGTCTAAGTGCATTCCCAAGTCCCCAACAACTGGGTCAGCTTTTAGGAGTCTGTTGCCAATATGATAGTTACCAGAAGTGCATGACTTCCTGAAGGATACTATTATGTATTTCTTGTCATTTCATTTTAGTCCATGACTCTGACAAGTTATTTGTCTGTGTCTGCTCTTCCTGGGGTACATTATTGTCACTGAGGGAGTCTATGACTACTCCTAATTTGCAATCATATGCAAATTTGATCAGTTAGAGGCACATGACATTGACCTTGACTTCACAGAAGTAAATTTCAATCAGGAGCAGCACCAGGACCAATCTATGAGGGAGTCCACTTTTCACTGGCCTTATTATGGAGGTGGACTCCCAAATTCTAATTTTCTGATTCCTGTCTGTGCACCAGTTGTCTATCCAGTATGTGGTATAAGAGTTTCTACCTAAGCGCTTGAGTTTGTCAAGAATGTCCAAGTGGGGTATTGCGTTAAAGCCTTCACTGGATCAAGGTAGGCAGTGTGAACCAGTTTGCTATCATCCAATGCCTTGGTCCCTTCTCAAAGAAGTCCATCAATTTGGTTTGACATTGGGTTGGGTACAGGCTCTTGCTGTTTCCTATGTCATTATTGATAATTTCAATGATGACTCTTTCCATAGCTTTGCATATGAGACTAGTGAGACTTGTGGGTCTATAGTTTCCAGGGTCTGTAGATGGCCCTCTTTGTGCAGAATGATGATAGTTGCTGTTCTCCATTCATTAAGCCTGAAGCCTGTTAGAGGCTATGGTTAAATAGCAATGTCAGAGACCCTGATAGGTCATGTTTCATGCTATTTAGAAGGCATCTGGAGATATTGTCTGGGTCCATCAGTGCAGTGTTCTTGACCTTAGAGAGCATTGAGAATCTGTTCTCTAGTGATAGTAAGGTCAGATATAATTGATGGGATTTCATGAGGAGAGGCTGGGGGGGGGTAAAATTAGAGCTGAGTTTGTCTGTCAGTAGGTTTACTCTATCTTCTGGCTCAGTATAGGTGGGTCCACTCACATTGATATCTACATACAATTGTGTACCAGCCTTGAGCTTGCAGACAGAGCTAAAGAATGCCTTGTGGTTATCCTTGGCCAGGGAGCCCAAATTTACCTCAAATTTAGATTTCATAGACTGTATTTGTCCTCTGCATTGTTTGTTTAGTTTGAGTTTGATGAGAGTGCTTCTGTCCTGCTGGATGCTACACCTCCTAATTTTTGCCATGATTTTTTTTCTTCAGTTATGGGGTTTATTTATATTATGATTCCATCAGGGTGGCTTGTTATTCCTTGTGGTATAGTTGCCTTTGTGCAGCTATTAGGATACTTGAATAAAGTTTCTTTGAACAGTTCTGCATAGGCAGCAGTGTTCTTATGTTTTATGGGGACTTTAAATGTTGCCAGGTTATCACTTAATAGTAAGAAGTTAAGCTTAGAGAAGTTCTTGAGCATTACAGGGTTAGCTAGAGTTCTGGGTTTTATTTTTACTTCAAAGGAGACAATTTTGTGGAATGACCTTACCAGAGAGGACATTACATTAGGAGATGTGCAGCACTTTCCCATATATAAGTGAGGATCAGATTCCGTATGTTTGCACCTCAGTTGGTGAATTAAGAATCTGGTCCAGGGAGTCTGTATTTACAATATCTAGCAATCTCTGTGGCCTGCACATTGGGTGTCATATATAATTTCTAGTTAATAGCAAGGTAATTAAAGTCGCCCGTGAATATGGTACAGGGTGTGATGATGTGAAGTAGTGTCAGAATAGCTAACTGGAGTTTTGTAAAGAATTATATGTCATTTGTAAATCGGACTGATTTGTACAGGTGCTTGTGTTGAAAATGTATTTGTAAAGCTGCTTGTGTTAAATATATACAAATAATGGGTCTTGCTGCACAGAAAAGAAATACACCTGTATGTCAGACTGTATTGTAACTGTTGAAATGAATATATTTTAACAGAAGATACTGGAAAAGAAGAGGTTAATCTCAGACCAGCTAACATTGAAAAATAGTCTGAATTTACATTACCTGGTTTATAAGATTGTATCGTACAATTCTGATTGCAGCCAGAGACAAAATGTCTGTGAAAACCAGGACTAGGAATCCTACTGTATTGTCCTTAGGGGTGAACTAATTGCAGCCCTGGAAGGGTAGAAGTTTTTGAAATTACTTTATAGCTTCAAGATGCTATAACACATCTTAATAAAGCTCTATGTGTGTGTATTATGACACATATGTGCTAGATTCTGGTTCCATTTCAATTAAAGAGGGTAGTGTGGGAACCAGAGTCAGATGACCAGATGTATGTGATGTCATTCTATAATCCAGCACTGAAATACTGTTTTAATAGTAGATGAGGCAGAAGTCTCAGGACAGTCTGTTTCTGAAATCTGACAAAGATGTACTACACACCCACATCATCTTGCCTTGCTTTAGTAAGTGTACTAGGGGGCAGCAATTATTTAGATCCGTCAAGAAAATATAGTGATATTAGTTAAGTATTGTTTTTATGTATCTGTGTGAATCTTTCCATCTGTGTTATTTTTAATATTTCCTGTGGCTGAAACTCTGGTGTTGTTTATTGTAAATAGATATTTAGTATTTTCATGTTTTTATTATTTATTATTAAATATAGTTAAACTTTTCATTGTGGCTAGTCTTTTAGAGAATATTTTAACCTTGGAGAGTACTTATATTTATTTGGTGACACAGTGGCCACTCCTGAAAGTCTTCCTGCATTGGTCAAACACTACAATTTGTATTAGTGTTAATGTTACTTAGTATAATTGTATACCATTGTAAGACCCTTAGAGTAGCTGGCTTAGGAGTGTGCTGGTGGTAGTATCTACCTTATAGACAGGGCAGAGGTGGTATAGCTGGTAAATCTGTTTCAGCCTTTCCCGGGTTTGTGTGTGTGTGTGTGTGTGTGTGTGTGTGTGTGTGTGTGTGTGTGTGTGTGTGTGTGTGTGTGTGTGTGTGTGTGTGTGTGAAAATCAAATCTGAAAGAGTGTGTCTGTCAGCTACTTGAAGCAGGGACACAGAGCACTGGTTTCACAGAGAGGGTGGTGGAGGACTTGGTTTAGAACACTCGAATGAGGACTCAAATCTACAGTTAGCAGCGGGGAGTCTTACCCAGTCCCAGAACTGAGTGCACCCCCTGTATGCTTTTAAGGGAAATTATGCTTGGTGCAAAGAGCTGCATCTGGAAATACTGTGTGTATCTATTTTTGTTCCAAGTGAACGTCCCTTACTGGTGTCAGTGGTGAGGATTTAGGCATTTGGATTCCTGGCCCAGAGCAGGGATGTCACATATGGGTGAGCAGTGGTGTGGATATTAATTGAACTTCTGTAGCCTGTAGGCAGTTGTTACTGAAGGTGTGTGTACTCTCAGCAGCCACAAGGTAAACATACATAGTTTCATTTTCCCAGCAGTTTTATTTATTTCTTGTTAGTTTAGTTTAGTCAGGGAAAGCAGGCAAAGATATCAACAGAGGATTATGGCAAGCTGACAAAGAACCAGTTGTCCAAGGTGTGTGAAGGCAAAAGACTGGTGCATGCCAACCTGACTAAAGAGAAAATTATTTCATTCATAGTCACAACTGTAGCCCAGACCAGCAACCAGGAGGATAACCAGTCTGGTGAGGGGGATTTGCAGCCCTCAGTAACAGGACAGTTCACCTTTTCCTCAGAAGACTTAAAAATCCATCTGGAGTTAAAGAGATTTGAACTGGAGGCCAAATATTTGGAATTAGAATAAACATAGAGACTGCAGCAGGCAAAATAGATGGAATTAGAATCAGCAGATAAATGGCAGTGCTTGGAGGCTGAAGAAAATGAGAGACTGTGACATTTAGAGACTGAAGAAAAAGAGAAGCAGCTTCAATATGAGAAGGAGATGCTGACTCTTCATTAGGGTCATAGAGGTAATGGGGAAGGGAATAATTGAACCCCAGAAGCAATAAGGCCAGGAAATCCCTTTCACAGTTTACAGTTTACAGAGGGTGATAATTTTGATAGTTGTATTCATATATTTGAAAGAGTACATAAACAGTATAATGTTGACCAAGAGCTATGGGAACAGTTCCTGACATCCTTACTCCATTCTAAACTGCTATTTGAAAAAATCCCTACCATATGGAAAATATCACACATTATCCCTCTACACAAAGGTGGAACTTCAATTGACCTCTCTAACTACCGACCTATTGCCTTACTCTCCCCATTAGCCAAAATAATGGAAAAATGTATTCACAAACAAATACTTAACCACCTTCTACAAAACAACCTACTAGCCAACTGCCAGCATGGCTTTAGACCATTCCATAGTACTACTACTACTGCTCTTCTCTCCTTCACTGACACTATAAACAAAAAACGCAATAATAACTCCTTTTCCTGTGCACTATTTTTAGACCTGTCAAAAGCCTTTGATATGGTTAATCATACCCTACTTCTTGAAAAACTAAAGCACCTTTCTCTCGACCTACAAGCATTACAATGGTTCAGATGTTATCTTCAAAATAGACAGCAAGCTGTACACTGGGATAACAATTTGTCTTCCTTACTTCCTGTTCATATTGGAGTCCCTCAAGGCTCTATCTTAGGTCCACTTCTTTTTTCCATATTTATTAACGATCTCCACTTGAACATACCCCACGCCACTTGCATCCAATATGCAGATGACTCTACCTTAATCTGTACTGCCAATAATATACCTTCACTCCAATCCCTAACCCAAACTGTATTCCAAAAAGTAGAAAACTGGTTCATGCAACATCGTCTTCTCCTGAATCCAAAAAAAAACAAAACTACTACTTTTTACACCAACTCATAAGTCACCCACTCCATTCTTCTCTATAACCTCCAATAATGCTACTAATATAGCACCAGATACTACCACCCACCTACTAGGTGTCACAATCGACAATCATCTTAACTTTGATGACCATATTAACTCCACCATAAAGACTGTTAACAAAAAACATGGTACCCTCTACAGAATCAAACCCTTCCTTACACCCTCAGCCAGGCAAACTATCGCACAAACTCACCTCATTTCTACCCTTTTCTATGCCTCTGCTATATATACCAACCTATCAAAAAACAACATCTCCAAACTATCTACCTGTTATAATAGTATTGCTAGATTCATCACATGCTCTCCCTTTAAAACCCACCACTGCCTTAACCTTAAATAACTAGGATGGTTAGAAATACAGAGCCATATACTCTGCCAACAGTTACTTATGACACAAAAGATCCTATACCACCCCAATGATACCCCCATCCTCTTTAATCTGATCTCTCCATATAAAAATCTGGCTACACTATGTTCTGCAAATAAACTACTTGTCTCCTTAACTAAATCAAACAACAAAGCTGGTGACTCTCTTTTCTCAAACACTATAGGAAAAAATGGAATCAGCTCCCTCCTGAACTATCTACCCTAGCATCTGCTTCTCAATTCAAAAAACAAATAAAAGAACATCTAAAAACTAAGTGGCTTTGTCCTTGTGCAAACCCAGACTGAAACTTGTATTTCACTCCTACTCCAACCCTACCCCTCCCTCTTGACTCCAAAACTTATTTCTCTCCTCTTGCTTTATTCTTAAGTAATTTGATAGGATTTGGGAACTTTGTTCTGTCTGCAATTGCCCTGGTGCTGTCTAGTGCATTTGCTTGTTTATGTCTGGTCTGGCTTTTGCCTAAATGTTTTGTAGTCACCGTTTGTTAGTCCCATTTGCTTTTCTCATTTTACCTATGTTACTATGGTACTGTTGCTTTATTACTTTATTTTACTTGTTTGCTTTTGTTATATTATTCTTATGCTTGGAGCTTTTCTCCCCAGGCCTCTACTGAAAATGGACATGTATCCAGTTAGACTAGCCCGGTCAACAAATGTAAAATAAATAAAAATAAATAAATATTTCTAAATTGTCTGATACTGATTGTGCAAACTATGATAAACCTAAACAATGTTTGTTGGAATGTTTTAAGTTAACACTTGAAACTTACAGAAAAAAAAGTTTTGTAAACATAGATGCAAGGCAGATGAAAATATATGTGATTATATTGCAGAGTTAAGCACTTATTTTCATAGGTGGGTGAGTGGGTGTCACGCCACCACCACTTCTGAAATGCTGGAAGACCTTTTGGTGAGGGAACAAGCCCTTAGCACTTTACCTAAGGACATGAAAATCTGGTTGGTAGAGTGCGAGCGTAACTCTGCAGATGATCTGGTGAGAATAGGGGAGCTCTTTTTAGCAAGCAGAGCATCATTGCACAAGAAGGGGATACCCAGTGCTGCACATGGATATAAGTCAACCCATGGTAGGCAGCCTAAACCACTCCAACAGAGTCCAGCAGTAACAGGGGAAGCTGCTAGTTCAAGTACATGGCCAGGATCAATGGTTAGATGTTTTAAATGTAACCTGTGGGGCCATTTAGCATACAGATGTCCACAGAAGTAAGGGGAGAACAAAAGGTGGGGGAGCCAGCAGGTGGAAATAAGAGTATGTCAGTGGTAATTTGTTTGGAGACAACAGGGGTACCAGACTATCATCTGAGTTTATATCCTATCTTAGGACTCTCCATAGGCCTAAACGGCTGCTGTTTGTGCTGTTTGGGTGTTAGTTTTTAGCCTGTAATGGCTATTTTAATGGTTGGGAGCTAGTTGATTCGGCAGCTTAAACGGATGCTTTTTGACTTGCTCGGGTACTAGTTTTTCACTAGTTTTAACCTGTAACGGCTATGTTGTTAAATTGAAGCTAGCTTTACTCGGTGGCTTAAAATGGCTGCTGTATGTCTAGTTTGAGTACTATTTTTTAGCCTGTAATGGCTGTATTGAAAGTGGGAAGCTAATTCGCTTTGCAGATTATACGGCTGTTGTATGTCTTGCTTGGGCACTAGTATTTTAGCCTCTATCAGCTATTCTGAATATCGGGAGCCAGTTCTAGTCGGCAGATTAAACGGCTGCTGTCTGTGTAGCTGGAGTACTAGATTTTTAGCCTATTTACGGCTATTTCGTAAGTTAGGGGCTAGTTTTTAGTTTTTATTTCCTTAAATAAAATAAAACTGTTTTGGTCATTAGCATCTTGCGGCCCACATGGAAGTTACTATGTGCGTGCTGAAACCCACCAGCTGATGTAACTGCTGCTTGTGCTACAGCCATCAGGAAGATCGGGAACCAAATCTACTTTTACTTATTTTTATTTTTAAAATAGAAAAATAAATACATACATAAATAATTAATAAATAAAAAGGCCTGGAATGGCCTTTTAGCATCACGCTAACCACGTGGAAGCTAGTAAGTGAGAGCCTATACTCACTTGTTGATCCCAATGCTGTTTGTATTGCCTTTGGGAACTAGTTTCTAGCCTGTAACAGCTACTTCTTTCCCTCAGGGAGCTACTCTTAACAGTTCCTTGCCCTATTAAAGTCTAGAAGCCATTGTTTAAGCCTTTTTTTAATAGCCCTCATGCTATCAGCTATAAATATAATTATCTCTACATGTTACTGTAGCAGTTAAGGGTCTCATGGCTTAGATACTTTGAAAAACTTTTTAATAACTAGTAACATCCAGTGAGTGCTCTGTTGCTAATCACAAAAGATTACAGTTCTACCATTATGACTGGCATGCTAGCCTAGTGAGCGAATGGTAACTGCGGAATGTTAAGACTACATTAATGGGAACTATTTAGAGGGTAAAATGCCTGAGTATCTGTCCCTGATAGTTACTGCATATTTCTACAGAATTGTTTAATGGTGCATTATATGTTGTATTAAATAATGTGCTGCTTCCTTTGACTAAAGCTTAGTGTAGATGATGAGCCTGCCTGCTACCAGCCCTAACTCTCACCAGGTGATTATATACTGAAATCCTGATATTTCTCCATGCATTTTTCCTGATTTATGGCTATCCAGTTATTCACATGCATTTATGTCTGTTTATATCTTAAAGCCAATGAGTAGTATGTTGTCCTATTGAGCCTACAGAAAATGACCTGCTAAATAATAATCTCACAGAATTGCTAGCACACTTATGTTACTGGTAGCTTCTAGCATAAATAAGTGAATGTACAAATGCTAACTGTTTTTATAATATTACCTTAACTACCAAACTTTGTGCTAGCTTCTTGCTACTCACCACCACTGTTATCTCTCTCTCTCTCTCTCTCTCCCACAAGTGCCCTGCTTTTCATTGTGCTGTTCCAGTCTATAACTTCTGAAAACCTACCTGCCTGGTGACAAAGGACCCGTCCAATAAATATATGGTGGTTTCATTTCTCAGGCTCTATTCCCTGCTCCCTCTCTCACGGAAACAAGAAAGTATGTTATCTATGTCCTGCTTGTAAAGCCTACTACCGTCCACTGTTGCTTCAGGGGTTCTAAAGCAAGCTCCGAGCCTGGACAGCCAGCAGCCTTTACCCCCCCCCACACTATCTACTCTCTAACCAAAACACCTCCACCACCTCATAGTACCCCTCTTACTAACTTTTCCTCCTTCCCTAATCTGACACTAGCTAACCCCCTTTACTGAATTGCCTGTAATATTAGCTTTGTCCAGTAGGTGGCACCCCTATCCCACCCTTTATTTTTCCTGCTTATCCATCTGTTATTCTGCTTTTATTACTCTATATTTCTAATGACCTTGAACTACTCTTAAACCTCACACTACCCTTTATTTTAACTTGCTACACCATCCTGTTTTTCTAATAGACACCTTACTTATCTCTGATCTTTCCCACTTTAGACTTACTTAACTTACCTTCAGTAACCAGCTTTGCTGATTGTTTCTCCTCTAGCTGCTCCATTACCTTTCTCTACCTGCTCCGATCGCCCTGCGGGCTCATTCCGCTCATCTACCCTATCCCCAATTCCCACCCACCCCCAGTGCTGTTAACCTTATACTTCTACAGCCACAGCCCTTCCACTTATCACCCTATCACAGACTACTTCTACTTAACAACCTCACCGCCCAACTTCAATTTCCTTTATCAGTTTTTACATTTTAGGTCCACACCCTAACCTCTCCACTCTACTTCATTCCTGTATTGCTAACATTATACAGCCTTCTCTCCTATGCCCACTTCTATTTTATTGTATTACACACTTCTTCTCTCAACCAGCTCTACTTCTTACAGCACTCTCTCCTTTCTACCACCTCTATTTTATCACATACTAGACACCTTACCTCAATGTACTCTACCCCCTTACCTTCACATCCAAATGGCCCTAACTCACAAATTTATTCATACAAACCTACTACTCTTAACTACTATTCTAGTTTCACTTACTCTTCCATACACACTAACCTTCTTTGAACATTTTTCTCTTCCTGAACACCACCACCCTACCAGCAAACTCTACCAGTTTCTCACATACACTCCCTCAACAACATTAATACAACCTCCACTTCTATCTACATACTTCTAAAGTACCACAGATCCACCCATGTTACTTACTTCCATGACAAAAAAACCCACACAACTACTACAAAATCCTAAAGCTAATACAATATTCACAAAACACTCCCTATTGGATGGTGATATTCATCCAAACCCCAGCCCTAATACAGACGTTCCCAGTAACCCAAACAACCTAACATCTCATGCGACCACTACCCCAAAAAGACCATCTAACTCCCTCTTGATAGCTCACCTCAACATCCGTAGCATTAACAATAAAATTATCCACCTACATGGAGTCAATATTCTCTGTATTACAGAGACATGGCTAAAGCCCTCAACTCAGGACCATGAAATTACCCCTCCTGAGTATAATATTCTGAGATGTGACCGCAAAACCAAAAACGGTGGAGGACGGAGGTGTAGCCATTTTGTATAAATCAGAACTCCAAGTTTCACTCTTCAATACGCTCCTGCCCTCAAATACTAATGCAGAAACCCTTACTGCTAAACTTCAAATCAACAACTCCAAAGCTATCTATCTAATTTGTTCCTATCTTCCCCCTGGAAACAATATCAATACTCTTGAAAACATACTTAGTTGCCTCTCTACTTACCTACCTCAGGAAACCATTGTGCTAGGTGACTTTACTATAGACTGGGCAACCTGTAGCTCCCCTAATCCTATCAATCACATAAATCTTTACAGATTCTCACAAATAATAACCGCACTTACTAGAATCCATAAACCAAGCAGCAAGGAAATCACCCTAGACTGGATCCTTCTAAACAGCCATCTTGATACTTATAAACCAGGAACCCTTCCAGATGATATCAGTGACCATGCCCTAACCTATATTATCAAACAAAGAGTTCATAGCCCTAATACTAATATTTTTAAAACCTCCCATTCTAAAAAAAACTTTAAGCCAGAGACTTTCCAAAATGAACTGAAAGCATGTGACTGGTCACCATTGTATAATCTTCAACTTGATGAAGCAGTGACTTACTTTAATACTAGATTCCTACAAATCCTAGATTACCATGCCCCCTATCGCTCTTCCCAAAAAAGTACCAAAATTACCCCATGGCTCACAAAACAGACTAGGCAAAAGATCCTCTTAAGAAATAAAATGTGGTCCAAATGGAGAGCCTCTAAAAGTCCATCAGATCACCTTTATTTTAAACAGTTAAGTAATGCCACCAAAAAAGACATTCTACAAGACTAAAAAACAACTACCTTCACGTCCAACAAACCCACCAACAAAAAACACAAAAGTTCTGGTCAGGCATCAACAAACTACTTCAGCCAGGCCATTCTAAAACTCCAGCAACATCAGGATTCAATCATAATAACTCTAAGCAAATCCCTGATGCCTTTAATAGCTATTTTACTGAAGCCATTCAAACCCTAGCTAATACATTACCACCTATTACCACGTCCCCATTAAACACCATGAATAGTCCAGCTCCAACCTTTCATATACAACCAGTACCTACATCCCTCATTTGAAACCTCCTTCAAAAACTCAAACCATGCACC
This sequence comes from Protopterus annectens, assembly GCF_019279795.1. Classification (NCBI taxonomy): domain Eukaryota; kingdom Metazoa; phylum Chordata; order Ceratodontiformes; family Protopteridae; genus Protopterus; species Protopterus annectens. The sequence continues at coordinate 555,336,223 of NC_056744.1, read as the reverse complement.
CCTTCTGCTGACTATCTTCCAGCTGAATACCTATAAATCACAGTTAAAGCCATTGCCTATCCCATCTCCATCCTTATAAATAGAACAATTTTGGAGAGCACAATCCCTTCCATATGGAAAGTCTCCCATATCATCCCACTACCTAAAGGTGGGACATCTACTGAGCTTTCCAACTTTCAACCAATCGCCTTACTCTCTCCAATAGCTAAAATAATGGAAAAATGCATCCACAGACAACTACTTGGCCACCTTCGCCAGAATAATTTACTTGCCAACTGCCCGCATGGCTTTAGAACTTTCCATAGCACAACAACTGCCCTGCTATCCTTTTCTGACTGTATAAACAAAAATCGTAACAATAACTCTCTTTCCTCTGCACTATTTATTGACCTTTCAAAAGCCTTTGATATGGTTAACCATCACATGCTTATTGATGTACTAAAAGCCCAATCACTGGACCCACAAGCAGGACGCTGGTTTAAATCTTATTTAGAAAACAGACAGCAAGCAGTGCTTTGGGATAAAAAATCTTTCTACACTCCTCCCTGTGACCATAGGAGTTCCACAAGGCTCTATTTTGGGCCTGCTTCTCTTTTCACTGTTTATTAATGATCTACATGCAAAAATTCCTCAAGCCACCTGCATACAATATGCAGATGACTCTACTTTAATATGTCCAGCTAAGTCCATTACCTCACTCCAGACCCTCACCCAGACAGTATTTAACACTGTTGAAAATTGGTTCACGCAACACTGCCTCCTGCTGAACCCCAAAAAAACAAAATTATTGCTGTTTGTTCCTACTCAAAAGCCATCACAACTTCACTTCACTTCACAGTAACTTCTAACAATGGAACTAATATATCTCCTGACACTACAACTCGTCTCCTGGGAATAACAATTGACAACAACCTTAGCTATGATGACCATATTAATACTACTATAAAGTCTGTCAACAAAAAAATAGGCACCCTTTATAGAATCAAACACTTCCTTACCTCTATAGCCAGAACCACTATTGCCCAGACCCACCTGATCTCTACCCTGTTCTATGCTTCTGCAATATATACCAATCTTTCTAAAAACAATCTTTCCAAACTTTCAACCAGTTACAATAACATAGCCCAATTTGCCACTGGCACCCCCTTTAGAACTCACCACTGTCACAACCTAAAACAACTGGGATGGTTAGAACTGCAGAACCAACTACATTATCAACAACTTCTTATCACCCAAAAGATCCTTTGCCACCCTAATAATATCCCTATCCTCACTAATCTGATTACCCCCTATAAAAATCTTGCAACACTACGCTCAGCTAATAAGCTTCTAGTTTCCACTATTAAATCCAACAACAAAGCTGGAGACTCACTTTTCACCAACACAGTGGGAAAAACCTGGAACCAGCTTCCTAGTGAACTTTCTACCCTTGCTTCTACATTGCTTTTTAAAAAACAACTTAAAGAATATCTTAAAACTCACTGGCTTTGTCCCTGCTCTAACCCTGACTGATATCTAATTTCCCTTCTTGCTCTCCCAATGCTTCTCTACTCCACTGTTCTATGTTGCCTACCTGTAATAAAGATTTCTTCCAAAAAAAAAAATATTTTTTTGGAATCTCCATATATTTTCTTTAGCTCTCAAATGTTGTTTGTTTCTCTATATTTCATCTTGGCTTAAACACACTAAAGAACTCTGTACACGTTTATCCTATCTACAATTTAAACAATGTACTATAACTCATTTTACTATTGATATATATTGTATGTTTTGTCACTGCCGATGCTTGGAGCTTTTCTCCCCGGGTCTCTACTGAAAATGGACATATATCCAGTTAGACCAGCCCAGTCAACAAATGTAAAATAAAAATAAATAAATAAATAGTGGATGGAAAACAGGCCAGTGCTAAGAGAGAGACACAGCCTCTTACATAATCTTTGTGAAGCCTGCAATGGTTAAAGAGGAGCAATCCATTCCAGTAGGAGCTCTAGTCAAAGCTTTAGGAGGGGCCCCATTCCAAATACCTTTAACCAGTGTTTACCTTTACTGGGAGGGTGGAAAAGGAAGCAAGCAAGTAGGTATGTTTGATGATATCCCCTGGAGATGTGTTGATAGGGAATGATTTTGCTAATGCAGTGCCTTGTGTGCATGCAGTTACACACAGTCAGGCTTGGAGACAGGCATGTGGGTCTGGTAGCCTGAGGAAGACCCAGACAGACCCCACACTTGGAAATCAAGGCTGGTGATGTATCTTTTTCTGGGAGGGAGCTACTCTGTAGCAGTGAGTTTAAAGCTGAGTCTCAGCTGCTGATTGGTATTGATTTACCTTTGGAAAGAGTAACTGCAAGGGCAGAGGTGAGTGGTAGTACCCAGACTGACAGTGAGGCACCACTGTCAGAGGATACCAGACTTCCTGTTGAAGGAGAGCTGGGAAGGGTCACAAAGGCAGAGCTGATACAGGCTCAGCTCTCAGACCCTACATTATGAGACATAAGGGAGATAGTTAGGGATGCACCTGATTTTCAAGGAAAAGGTAAGTCTGTATACTGGAACAAAGGGTTAATGTACAGAGAGTGCATCCCTGAGGGAGAGCTAGGGGGTGAGGTAATACAGCAGCTGGTAGTGCCCAGACCCTACTGTCTGGCACTAATAGCCATAGCCCATGACATTCTTTTTCCATGTCATGGGCATAAAGCATATCAAGAAACATATAATGCAGAACTTTTATTGGTCTGGGATTGTAAGGAACATATGAGCAGTGCCAAAAAGTAGGCAAGGCAGGAAACAAGGTCACAGCTCCTTTGATGCCTTTGCCTGTGACTGAGAAATTGTTTCAAAGGGTAGCTATGGATATTGTGAGGCCTCTGAGTACCCCAAGTTCCATAGGAAAGAAGTATATCCTGGTGGTAGTAAATTATGATACTAGATACACCGAGGTGGTGGCTCTGTCCTTCATCAAGACAGAGAAGATGGCAAATGCATTGTAAAAGATTTTCAACATGGTTGGTTTCCTTAGAAAAATACTGACTGACAGAGGTGTCAATTTCATGTCAGATGTGCTGGCTTGTCTACGAAGCACTGTGGGGCGAAGCACCTAGAGCCCACCCCCTACAATTTCCAGACTAATGGTCTTGTGGAGAGGTTAATCTCTACACTAAAAACTATGCTACAGGCATTTGCAGACAAGTTTAAGAGAGAGTGGTGCAAATATTTGCCCCATCTGCTGTGTGCATACAGAAAAGTACCCCCAGGAATCCACAGGTTTTTCACTCTTTGAGTTGCTGTATGGGCATAGGGTGAGGAGGCCTTTAGATTTGATTTGTAATGAGTGGAAGGGTGAGTGTGAATCCTACAAGGATTCTGTTGTGGCATAAGTCCTAAATCTTGGGACAAGGCTCAAGGACCTCATGGACCTGGCCCTGGAGAACCTGGCAGGAGCCCAACAGCAGAAAAGGTATGGCATGACAGGAGTTCTCAGGCCTGAGAGTATGCTGTGGGATGGCAGGTTATAGTGCTCAATCCTGCCAGCCATAATAAGCTTCAATTAGCTTGGAAAAAAACATTCAAAGTGGTAAGGAAGTGATTTTAATGGGTCTATATTACATAGTCGAAATTCCGTAACTTCGACTGACATATGTTCGAGCACATATGTCCGAAGTTACAGAACTTCGACTAGCTATAAAAAAATAAAACCAACAGGAAAAATAAAATAAAAGGGTATATACAGGGGGCAAGCCCCCTGGCACCCCCCGCATGGAGGACTGTGCCCCCACACCCCCTGCTCTTTAAATATACCAACTCCGAGGCCATGCTACTGTGCAGTAAAGTGAAAATGTTCTTTACTGCACTGTAGCGTGACCTCAGAGTTGGTATATTTAAAGAGCGGAGGGGTGAGGGGTGCATGGGGGCTTGCCCCCCTGCATATACCCTTTTATTCTATTTTCTGTTTCTTTTTTATTTTTTATAGCTAGTCAAAGTTGTGTAACTTCGGACATATGTGTTCGAACATATGTCAGTCGAAGTTACGGAACTTTGACTATTTAATATAGACCCATTTTAACTACATGGTAGAACTGGTAGGAAGGAGGCAATGGCACAAACTGTACCATGTTAACATGATGAAGCCTCACCATGCTAAGGAGGCCCTTGTGCTGAGTATTTGCAGTAAGTGGCAGGAGGAGACTGAGGGGGATCTATGGCTACATCAAGGCAGCCAGGAAAATGCAAAGTTATTAAAGTGGAGCCTAGGATTTCATGCATATGACATGAAAGTGCAGCACTGTAGTGAGGTCAGCAATTCCAATGCAGATGGGAATCTCAAGACAGGGTATGGTTTAATATGTTCCCAGACAGTCTCAAGCAATGTTTCCTCAGGGTCACTTGAGAAACTTTTTGAGACTTCAAAGGGGGGAGAGATGTGATGATGTGTGGTAGTGCCAGCAAAGCTAGCTGGAGTTTTGAAAAGAATGATATGTCATTTGTATATAAAACTTATTAGTACAGGTGCTTGTGATAAAAATGTATGTAAAGCTGCTTGTGTTAAAAATGTACCAACAGTGGGTCCTGCTGGACAGAAAAGAAATACAGCTGTATGTCAGACTGTTTTGTAACTGTTGAAATGAATATATTGTAACAGAAGATACTGGAAGAGAAGCGGTTAACCTCAGTCTAGCTAACTTTGAAAAATAGTCTGAAATTAAATTGCCTGGCTTAGGCCATAAAGATTGCATATCACAGTTCTGACTGCAGCCAGAGATAAAATATCTGTGAAAACCAGATTTAGGAATCATACTGTATTGTCCTTAAGGATGAGCAAATTGCTACCCTGGAAGGGTGGAAGTTTTTTGAAATGGCTTCATAGCTTCCAGATGCTATACAACATCTTAACAAAGCTCTATGTGCATGTATTATAACACATATATGCTAGTTTCTGGTTCAGTTTCTAGTAAAAGAGGTAGTGTGGGAACCAGCGTCAGATAACTAGATGTATGCTATGTCATTCTGTAATCCAGCACTGCAATGATGTTTTACTACTAGAGAGACAGAAGTCTCAAGGCAGTCTGTTTGTGACACTTGACAAAGAAGCACTGTGCACCCACATCATCTTGCCTTGTTCTAGTAAGTGAACTAGGGGACAGTACTTCTTTAGATCAGTCAGAAAAATATAGTGAGATTAGTTAAATATTGCTTTCTGTATCTGTGTGAATCTTTCCATCTGTATTATATTTAATATTTCCTATGTCTGAAACTCTGTTTATTGTGTTTATTGTAAATAGATATTTAGTGTGTTCATGTTCTTTTATTATTTATTATTAAATATATTTAAACTTTTCATTGTGGCTGGTCTTTTAGAGAATATTTTAACCTTTGAGAGTCCTTACATTTATTTGGTGAAACTGTGGCCACTCCTGAAAGTCTAGCTGCATTGGTCAAATGCTACAATTTGTATTAGCATTAATTTTACTCAGTATAATTGTGTACCAAGACCCTTAGCGTAGCTAGCTTGCAGTGTTCTGATAGCAGTATCTACCTTATAGTCTGAACAGAGGGGGTAAAGCTGGTAAATTTGTGCCAGCTTTTCGTGTGTGCGTGTGTGTGTGTGTGTGTGTGTGTGTGTGTGTGTGTGTGTGTGTGTGTGTGTGTGTGTGTGTGTGTGTGTGTGTGTGTGTGTGTGTGTGTGTGTGTGTGTGTGTGTGTGTGTGTGTGTGCGTGTGTGTGTGTGTGTGTGCGCGTGTGTGTGCGCGTGTGTGTGTGTGTGTGTGTGTGTGTGTGTGTGTGTGTGTGTGTGTGTGTGTGTGTGTGAAAATCAAATCTAAAAGAGTGTATGGGTCAGTTACGTGAAACAGGGGCGCAGAGCATTGGTTTCACAGAAAGGGTGTTGGAGGACATGGCTTGGAACATTCGACTGTGGACTCAACTCTGCAGTGGTTTGAGGTTGTTGACTGTGGACTCAACTCTGCAGTGGTTTGAGGTTGGAGTCTTAGTTGGGGGCCTGGAGAGAAAGAGGGAAACACAGCCCCAGGACTGAGTGTGCTCCCTGTGTGCTCTTAAGGGAAATTGTGCTTAGTGCAGAAACCTGCATCTGGAAATAATGTGTGTGTATATATTTTTTGTTCCTAAGTGAATGTCCCTCACCAGTGTTAATGGTGAGGATTTAGGCTCCTGGATTAATGGCCCAGAGCAGGGATGTCACACAGGGTTGGATGGCAAGTGTTTCCAGTAAGCTTAAATACATGTTATGGGTTTCCTGTGTCATAGAGGGGGAACCTATGGCTTGCAAGAAAGTGGTATGAGATTTTGCCTGTTGTGACTTAAATGTGGAGAGGCTCAAGTGCATCATCCTGTCTGACTAGCCCTGAGGTATGTTTATTTTTTATGTAAGACAAGAGACCTCCATCTTTAGTCTATGTCTGTGCTGTAGCTGGTCAAAATGTGTGGAAGGCATTATAGCCTTGCACTGTCAGTGTGTGTTTTCTGTAGCTTTGTACCATGACTCAGAGACTGCACAGATGTCAGCATTTTCTATGGTAATGAGAGCTTGTAGGGAGTGGAGTTTTTTGTTTAGACTCCTAGCATTTAACTGCAACACAATTAGGTTTTCTTGGTTTACATTTGCTATGTCAGAAGTACTTTCAGTTTCGCATTGCATAAAAATTGCACAATCAGGGAATACAATAGTTTAGATAATATTTGAAAGCCTAATGAGGAGAGGTGCAGACCATTCCTGGACAAACAGCATGGCCTGTTGACCATCTCCCTAGATAGTGACAAATATTGTACCCCCTTGGAATGACACCAGAAACTAAGTCAATTATTAAAGTCAGTCACCTTCTGTTCATATTCTGGCAACTTCCTTGGAGAAGGTAAATTGCCTCTCAGTGCTAGTGCATACACAAAATCTCAGCCATCAGTAATGCAAATGAGGCTGGTGGTAGTGAGCATTCCTCAGCATTTTGGAAAATGGAATTCAGAAAGATCCATTTATGTGATTTTTTTTCAGTAGCCCAATGTGTTAATGAAGTGTGTTCTAACTAAAAGTATAAGCAGTGAAGTGTTTGAATCCACAGTAAGGGTACTTTACTTTTATGTGGCATTATACATGTTTGATCTTGGTTTTCTTTATTTTAAGCTGAACTACATGTGCAATGTATAATTTTAATACTAAAATATAAGTATGTACTATGGCTGCTAAACATGATAATGCTTTTAGTAAGGCTGAATGAATGTATATGTTTATTGATTGATTGATGGATTGTTTAGTTAATTAATTATAATTAAAATTAAACAATTATTAGGGTATGTGAGTGTATTTAAACTCACAAGAGGTTCCAAAGTAACTTGTCTGAAGAAGTGTATGTAATTTTGTACACGAAAACGTTTACAAGTAAAGGATCTTGGATTTTACTTCGTGGCTGTGCTTTGTTGGACTCACTTATTGTTTTCATAGTTTTTGAAACTTTTCGGAGTTTTGTTTGTGTTTTTAAACATGATAATGTGACTTTTGTTTCCTGCATTGCTCAACACACACACACACACATATATATATATATATATATATATATATATGTGTGTGTGTGTGTGTGTGTGTGTGTGTGTGTGTGTGTGTGTGTGTGTGTGTGTGTGTGTGTGGGCGTGTGAAATAAATAGTATATGTGCAATGTCATGATGAAATAAAATTACCAAGATAATAAGTTAGTGAAATATGCAATGCAAAATAACATGATGATGTGCACATGCCTTATAAGTGCAACAGCTTTTAAAACATATTGGAACATTGCTTCACTGACAATTTGATCCCAAGTGTACTTTGTATTGGTATATGCTGTGTAGAACATCACATTGTGTGCAGTGTGCCTGGCCCTTTCCTAAATATGCATTATCCCATAATTGAATACTGTGATCATAAAAAACAAGAACTCATTGTACGCAAGGTCAAGAATTGTATTACATCTTATTGTTTGTGTGCCAGTTGGCACAGAGCATTGTCATTATTCAAGAATGACAGCAGAGAGCTGAAAGCTCACCTCCAATGGCAAAAACTCAGAAAAAAATTACATGCGGTAAGACTTTGCTGTTAGCCTCACATATATACTTGGCTTCATCATGCTCCAATTAGCAGTAAAGATATTACAAGAATGAATACTATGGGAAATTTTTCCACAGAAATATGTATTTGTTGATATCATTTCTTCAATAAAGAAACACACTGTGCCTCATATGTAGAAGTCTCTCCATGTATCTATCTATCTATCTATCTATCTATCTATCTATCTATCTATCTATCTATCTATCTATCTATCTATCTTCACTCATGTGAGAAATTACAGACCTCAAATTACATCCTTAAAATGTCATATACATGAGATATTAACAGCTAATGCACCCCATTTACAAGTTTATGCTCCTTTTTGTCATGGGTTTGATTCCTAGGAAGTATCACTCACATTTACAATTTGCTATGTGCTACCAATGCATTGTGTAGGTAAGTAAACAAAATGTGCATAATGACACCATTGGATAACAACCGCATCATGTACATGTTTATGTCATAGTCGTTTGTAAAAATGTTCTCTTTATGAACTATATAAACCATTGCAGAGCACATGGCCAGAGGTGGCAATATATGATATGAAATATAATAGATATGTCAGCATTAACAGAGTTTGATGAAGTCACTGTGGAGCATCTGTATATATACTGATGATCATATATGACCAAGTCTTACTCCCTTGTTTCTCACCTAAAGTGAACATTGAAGACTTAACACATGCATTGTCTTTTAGCTAATTGTTGTGGTTTCTGTTGCATAAGTTAATTTGTCTGTCTTGGCTGCCATTCTGCACTGGCTGGTGCAAGGGAGATCTGTTAGACAGCCAAATTTCTGCCATATTTTCTGAGATCTTTTATAAAACATAACTGGTGATGGTGAGGGTAGTGCTCCGTTTAGCGTACAAATGTGGTGTCAGGAGAAGTCCAAAATTTTAACAAAAGACAAGCCAAATGGCTCAAAAACTTGTAAACAGTAGTAAAAATAAAAAAAAGCGAGTCACCAGGGCAATATTTGTGTGAAACACAAGTTTATTTAACATTAAACACTGTCAAAGTAAAACCAACTATGGGCTTTCACCAAGAAACATGAATTGGCTGTATCAGAGTCACACGGTTATGATGTAACTTCCTTTATATACTCTAATTACTTAAGCAATTATTCATGATTTTACTTGCATCAATGAAATTACCCCAACTAAACTTACAGGTATACTTCCCCTGAATATGTCATATACAAAATAACATGCTGTAAACCACACTAATAGGTACATTTAAGATAAAAATATTAGTGTTAATACTAATAATTAACATAATAGTATAAAACATAGTTAAAAAAATAAACTTAAAACTGAAAAAACATAGTTGATCTGTAATTTGCATTCAGATAAGTGTTTTCACAGAACACTTAAAATTAAACCTCTGCTGCTCTTTACTTCAAAATGGGAGCTACTGAACAATAATCATTTAAACCTGGCTTGCAACAAACATTTAGTCTCAGTTGCCATTTAGTTTCTATGGCTTCTAATTCTAATTCATCATTCCCATCCCTAGAGTCACTCTGCGCTCTGTCAATGACAAAGAATAAAAATCTGTTGCAATTGGGGCATTCTAGAATGTGAACATATAAAGCATTTTTCTTTTGATTTTTAATGTCTGTAAGGTGCTCAGTAATGCAATCCCCTAGCCTTATTTTGGTCTTGCCTATGTAGAAACCAGGGCATAATAAGCATGTAGCTAAATAAACCACCATTGTGGTATTGCAGTTGCACCTGCCCGGGCATCCTATAGTACGTTCAAAACTTCCTATAAAGACATTTGCACCATCATTTATATTTTTACAGATCTTGCAAGCACCACATTTGTACATCAATGACCTGTGCTTGCCTCATTTTCTGTTGACACTTTCAAGAATTTTTTTTATACTACGCCCTCTACTGTACACAACCTTAGATTTATGCCCCAACTTTTCCTTCATTTCATTGTCAAAGTGAGTTTACCATATATTATTAACAATTGATACCAAGTTTGATGTTTCTGTATTGTATTGTAATACCAGAACATTGGTGTCTAGCTTGGCCGTGTTGGTTCTATTAGTATTTAGACCTGCTTTTAAAATTGGCTTAAATGTAGTATTTCTTTTAAACATAACTTCTCTATTCACTTTCAGCCAAAGACTTAAGGGGTAGCCTCTATTTTGGAATATTACAATTAATGTATAGATCTCTTTTTTAAATGTTTCGTCACTACTAATGAGTCTAGATAATCTAACCATTTGGCCTATTATTATACCCTTCCTCTGATGGAAGGGGTGGGAACTGTTATAGTGCAGTAACATATTGGAATATGTTTCCTTTCTGTGAATACTACTGGCCACAGTGCCCCCAGCATTGTCCTTAGTCAACTCAATATCTAAAAATTCTATCTTATCACAGCGCCATTTATATGTGAACTCAAGGAAAGTGGTTGTGTTGTTGATATATTTTATGAAGTCATTTATCGCATGTTCCTCTCCTTGCCATAAAATTAGTATTTCATCAAGAAACCTCATATACAACAATATATTGGCCATAAAGGCAGAGGAAAAAAACATATTTTCTCTCCCATTCTAGGAGAACCAGAGTCACAAAGCTAGGGGAACATTTTGACCCAATAGCCACTCCTGCTTCCTGATGATAGAATTCACCTTCAAAAATTAGTCAAGATAACTTCCATGAGTCTAACTAATGAATTGACCTTAGACTGATCTATTGATTTGCTACCCATCAAACCTTCCATTAAGAAATCTAACCCTTCATTATGGGGGATTACTGAGAACAAGTTAACCACGTCCACAGTTAGGAAACAAAAATCCAAGCTCTCTGTATTTATTTGTCTTAATAATTCCAAACAGTGCCATGAGTCTTTGAGTATATGTTGTGCCTCACTTACCACTAAACTTGCCCATTTATCTATATATGCTGCTATTGGTTCAGTTTTAGAACCTCGGGCTGTTGCTATCGGCATAAAGGGGGGTAGTACACATTTTTATGAATCTTTGGTATTCCAAAGATAACTGGTATTCTTGATTTCTCAACTGTTAAATATTTTATGTCCACAGTTTCTACTTCATTTTGAACTAGAGCATCAAATAAAAAAATGTCAAACATTTGCAATGTCAGTCTTATAGTGAGGTACAAAAAAAAATCCCTTTTTTAAACAAGTTAAAATGTCCTTCACTAACAATAACATCACTGTAATTGTAAATATAAAAAAAAACATCACTTTCCAAAATGTTCAACTACATTCAATGAATCTTGGTCAGACATAGAAGTTGTGTTAAATATCTCAGGGCCAGATTCAGGAAGGCTTACACGGAGTTCAAGAGTAGTGTAAGCCTCCGTGTAAGCCTCCCGATTCAGGAACAGCCCAAATCTTCGTGTAAGAGACAGCTAACACGTCTCTTACACGGACTGGGCGTGGAAATGCTCAATACCTCATTTGCAGCTGAAAGATATGCAAATGAGGTATCTGAGCGATCCACGAAGCAGAAACCAGTCCGTGTAACGGACGTGTTAGCTGCAGAAATGTACTCAGCTGACAACTGAGTACATTTCTGCAAAATTAAAAACGGAGCTATGTCAGCTCCAAATAAAGGGTGCATTTGTGTCATTAAGCATGCCAATGGCCAAATATGTGGCCCTTGGCATGAAAAATGTGTTGCAAAAATATGTAATATAACTTTTTTTTTTTCACGGGATTTTAAGGTTTAACTGCAGCGCACACCCGCGCAAACAGGGTGCGCTACCTAAAACTAAAAAACGAAGCTTATAAGCCCACAATTGTGGGATTTATGTATTACATGTAATGTCAATGGAGGGACTTGCAGACCAAAAACAATATGGCCTCCGTTTAGTGGTTGTCAAGGGGGGAAGCTCCGTGTAAGACATGTAACTAGTCATTACTAGGCAATCCTATGTAAATGAGGGTTACAATACTGAATCACACTGCCACATAGGTAATGAGCACTTTCTGAGTAGTGTAAGAGTTAGAGAAGGGGGAGGAACATAGTAAGAGGTAGGAGACATCACGGGGGGAAGGATAGATACAAATGTACCAGATTGGAGGGCAATGTAAGGTGAAAGATGACAAACAGACTTCAGGGAGGGAGGTGTGTCCCAACAGAACACTAGGAAAGTCAAGAAACTGAAGGATTACGCTATCCCTACACTCAAAGTTTCTTGATATACGTGCATCCGCGAGTGTGGCGCGTGTAAGGCAGGTTCAACATGTGGGAGCGTGTTGCAAACCATGTACAACGGTTTGCGCCGGCGTGCACGTGTTTAAGGCAGTGTGCGCGCGTTTTAACATGAATCAGCCTAGTTCACACCGTGTAAGGATGTGTGCACGCGTGTAACACCGTGTAGGGATGTGCGCGCGCTTAAGTGACTGTGAGCGTGTTTAAGCTGGTGTGCACATTGCTCCCCCTCAGGAAACAGAGAGGAAACAGGAAACAACTAAATTACACGGAAACTGCCAGAGGATACTGCTGCAGTTAATTGTTGGAAACAATTGGAAGCAGGCAATTATGCAGGCAGACTAGAAGCCCAACACTTAAAACACTGCAAAGAGCAGTGCAGGGTGTTTCTCACAAGAGATACTGCAAGAAAGTAAGCTATCAGAATTGAAAACAGAAAAAGCTGAACTCCAAAAA